>NW_026961458.1:0-70094 GCF_963924245.1 Chroicocephalus ridibundus | reverse complement strand
GGAGATAAGGGACCCCCTCAGGGACGTGGGGTGACAAGGGACACACCCCCCCCCCCCCCCCAGGAGACAAGGGACGCCCCCCTGGGGGTGTGAGGTGACAAGGGCCCCCCCCCCCATCCAGGTGTGTGGGGTGACAAGGGACCCCTTCCCCCGCCCCCGGGGAAATAAGGGACCCCCCCCCCCGGGGGTGCGGGGTGACAAGGGACCCTCCCGGGGGTGACAGGGGACCCTCCTGGAGTCATGGAACGACGAGGGACACCCCCCCCACCCCCCCCACCCCGGGGGGGATACAGGGGACCCCCCCTAGGGTTGAGGGACCCCTCTGGGGGGGTGTGGGGTGACAAGGGCCCCCCCCCGGCCCCTTCCCCGGGCTCCGCGGGGGCAGCACCAGCCGTTGCTGTCTCCGCTCTGGGGGACGCCACCAGGATCGTGCCCCTCTCCGGGTGGCGGGGGACAGGGGGGCTCTGTGTGTGTGTGTGTGTGTGTGTCCCGTCCATGACCCCCCCCCGTGCCCCCCCCCCCCAGGGCGGGGGGCTGCGCCTGGACGGGCGGCTGCTCCGCGTGGACCCGGCCGTCACCCGGGAGGAGGCGCGCAAACTGCGCGGCCGGAAGGCGAAAAAAAACCCACGGGCACCCGAAATCTCTACCTGGCTCGCGAAGGCCGTGAGTACCGGCCCTGGAGCAGCGCTTGGGGGGGGGGCGGGGGTGGGCACTGACCCCCCCCCCCACCTTGAAACCCTATTTCTCCCCCCCCCCCGCAGTGATCCGGGCCGGGACGAAGGCTGCGGAGGGCGTGAGCGCCGCCGACATGGCCAAGAGAGCGCGGGTGAGTCTGGGGACGCCGGATGCTTTGGGGATGGTGTGTGCGTGTGTCCCCACCCCCCCAGCCCCAACACCCGGGGGGGGGTGTGGGTCACAGCCCCCCCCCAGCCCCGGTCCCCCTGAGGGCCCAGTTTGTCCCAGTTTGAGGAGCTGAAGTACCAGAAGCTGCGGGACCACAACGTCTTCGTGTCCCGCACCCGCCTCTGCCTCCACAACCTGCCCAAGGGCCTGGATGACGCGGGGCTGCGGCGCCTGCTGCGGCGCCTGCCGGGGGGGGGCACGGCCCCCCGCATCAAGGAGGTGCCTCTGTCTGTGTGTGTGTGTCGTCCCCCCCCCCCCCCCAGTGTCACCCTCTGTCCCCAACCCCGGGGTGGGTTTGGGTTTGGGGGGGGTGGGGGGGGGAAGGGGTGTGGCAGAGGGACTGGGTGGCCCCTCTGGGGGGGGGAATGAGGGGGGCTGGGGGGGGGCGGAGGAGGTGGGTGGTCCGTGTCCGTCCCCCCCCAATGTGTGTGGCCCCCCCCTCCCCATGTCGCCCCCCCCCCCCGTGCTCTGTGTCCCTTCCTGGGGGGTCGGGGGTGCAGAGGAGGTGGGTGTCGTGTCCCCCCCCCCCCCCGGGTGTGGTTTCTTCCCCCCCCCCCCCCGTCCTGTCCCCCCCCCTGTGCTCTGTGTCCCTTCCTGGGGGGTGGGGGGTGCAGAGGAGGTGGGTGTCGTGTGTCCCCCCCCCGCCTCAGTGTGGTTCCCCCCCCCCCCGTGTGTGTCTGTGTCCCCCCCCACCCCGTGCTCTGTGTCCCTTATCGGAGGGTGGCGGGGGGGTGCAGAGGGTGCTGGGTGTCCCCCCTGCGTCCCCATGTGTGTCCCCCCCCCCCCGGTGTCCCTCTGTGTCCCCTCAGGGTTGGGTTTGGGGGGGCGGAGGGGGGGGGGGGTGTCCCGGGGCTGGGGTGTCCCTGCCGTGGGGGTGTCCTGGGGCAGGTGGGTGACGTGTCCCCCTCTCCCTCCCCCCCCCCGTCCCCCCCCCTCCCCACTCTGTGTCCCCCCTCCCGTCCCCCCTCCCGGCTCTGTGTCCCCTCTGGGTTGGGTTTGGGGGGGGCAGAGGGGGTGGGGGTGTCCCGGGGCTGGGGTGTCCCTACTGTGGGGGTGTCCTGGGGCAGGTGGGTGACGTGTCCCCCCCCCCCGCCCCCCCCCACTCTGTGTGTTCCCCTCCCGTCCCCCCTCCCGGCTCTGTGTCCCCTCGGGGTTGGGTTTTGGGGGGGGCAGAGGGGGTGGGGGTGTCCCGGTGCCGGGGTGTCCCTGCCATGGGGGTGTCCCGGTGCCGGTGGGTGACGTGTGTGTGTGTCCGTCCCCCCCCCCCCGCCCCCCCCCCAGTGCCGGGTGATGCGGGAGCTGCGGGGCCGGGGCCGGTCCCTGGGTTACGCCTTCGTGGAGTTCGGGGAGCACCAGCAGGCGCTGGCGGCCCTGCGCGCCCTCAACAACAACCCCCCGCCTCTTCGGGGCCAGCAAGGTGGGGGGGCGCGGGGGGGGGACGGGACACCCCCGGGGTCACTGTCCGGGGGGGGGGAGCTGGGACCCCCCCCGGGGCCACTCCTTGGGGGTATTAGGGCTTTGAGACCCCCCCCCAGGGCCACTTCTGGGGGGTATTAGGGGGCTGGGATCCCCCCAGAGTCACTGTCATGGGGGGCTGGGACCCCCCCGGGAACCCGTCATGGGGGGCTGGGACCCCCCCAGGCCGCTCCTGGGGGGTATTGGGGGGGCTGGGACCCCCCCCAGGGCTGCTCTGGGGGGGTATTGATGGGCTGGGACCCCCGAGGGTCGCTGTCATGGGGGGCTGGGCCCCCCCCCAGAACCCATCCTGGGGGGCTGGGACCCCCCCCCCCGGGCCACTCCTGGGGGGGTTTTTGGGGGTGCTGGGACCCCCCCAGGGCTCCTCAACAACAACCCCCCCCTCTTCGGGGCCAGCAAGGTGGGGGGCGCGGGGGGGGGGACGGGACACCCCCGGGGTCACTGTCCGGGGGGGGGGCGGGGGGCTGGGACCCCCCCCCCCGGGGCCACTCCTTGGGGGTATTAGGGGTTTGAGACCCCCCCCAGGGCCGCTTCTGGGGGGTATTAGGGGGCTGGGACCCCCCAGAGTCACTGTCATGGGGGGCTGGGACCCCCCTGGAACCCGTCATGGGGGGCTGGGACCCCCCCCGGGCCGCTCCTGGGGGGGTTTTTGGGGTGCTGGGACCCCCCCAGGGCTCCTCAACAACAACCCCCCCCCTCTTTGTGGCCAGCAGGGTGGGGGGCATGGGGGGGGGGGGGACAACCACAGGGTCACTGTCCTGGGGGGCTGGGACCCCCCCCAACCAGGGCCAATCCTTGGGGGTATTGGGGGGGCTGGAGCCCCCCCCCCCGTAGCCGCTCCTGGGGGTATTAGGGGTTTGAGACCCCCCCCGGGGCTGCTCTGGGGGGTATTGGGGGGGGGCTGGGACCCCCCCCGGGGCCTGCTCCTGGGAGGTATTGGGGGGCGGGGGGGGGGGCCGGACCCCCCTCCCCTGCTCTGCCCCCCCCCCCCTCACTCCTTTCCCCCCCCCCCCCCCAGCGCCCCATCGTGGAGTTCTCGCTGGAGGATCGGCGCAAGCTGAAGCTGAAGGAGCAGCGAGCCCAGCGCAGCCTGGTAGGACCCCCCCCACTGCCCCCCCCCGCCGCCCCCTGCAACCCCAACCTTGTATGTGACCCCCCCCAGGCGCTAAATCCCCCCCCCCAACCCCCGTTCCCCGCACAGCTCAAGCTGAAACAGGCCGAGAAGGTGGCGCCGGCGCCCCCTAAAAAGCAAGAGGGAAGGAAGAACCCCCCCTCGGAGGGGGCCGGGGGGGCACGGGGAGCCCCCGGGGGGGGTGGGGGGGGCACAGGCCCCCCCCTTCCCCCCCGCCCTGTCCCCCCCCCCTCCGTCCCCTGGGCCGGTTTCCGCACGGAGCAGCGGGCGGACGGCAGCCTCCGGAGCAAGGTGCTGGCGCTGCCGTCACATCGGGGACCCCAAAATCAGGTATTGGGCCGGGGGGGGGGGCACCCCCTCTGACCCCCCCCCCGACCCCCCCTAACCCTGTGACACCCCCCCCATCCTGTGAGACCCCCCCCGCCATCCCATACCCCTCCCCATGGGTGTTTTTGGTTCCCCCCCCCGCCACGTCCCATCCCTGGGACATGGGCTTTACCCTGGCACCCATGGGTGGCCCCCCCCCCGCAAATTTCTGTGTGTCCCCCGTCCCCCCCCCCCCAAAGGAAACGCGACAAGGGGAAGGTGAAGCCCCCCCCCGCCAAACAGCCCAAAGCCAAAACCCAGCGGCGGAAGGAGAAGCGCAAGGCGGCCCCCCCCCCAGGTAAGATTCGAGCTCCAATTCTGGGAGGTGGGGGGGGGGGGGGCTCCCCTTTCCTCTTGCCCCCCCCGCAAGATGGGGGGGGGGGGGGGGGATGTCGGGGACACACCCCCCCTATGCTGGCCCCCCCCCCTCCCCGCCCCGTTCTGTGCCCGTAGGCCCGACGGCGGGGGGGGGCCGGGGGGGGCGAGGCCCGATTCAACGACCTGGTGGAACAGTACAAGAGGCGAATCCTGGGCAGCGACCCCCCCGCGCCCAAGAGGGGCAAATGGTTCGAGAGCTGAGACCCCCCCCCCCCCCCCGAGACCCCCCCCCGGGCACCCTGAGACCCCCCCTCTGCCACCCTGAGACACCCCCCCCCCCCCCAACATGGGGGCTGGGCCCCTGGGGGGGGCTCAGTGGCCTCAAATCCTATGGGGGGGGGTTGGGGGGGGGGGGGGTCGGGGGGGGGGGTGTGTGTGTGTCAGGGTGCTGCCCCCCCCCCCCCCCCCCCCCATTTTGTAAAAAATATAAAATTATATTTTAATCAAAAGCTGTTGGGAGGGAGGATCCTCAGCGTCACACCCCCCCCCCGCCCCAAGGGCGTTGGGGTCCTGGGGGTCGGGGTCCCGTGGGGCAGCCCCACGGCGGGTGGCCAGGGGTCAGCGGGGACGTGGGGCTGGGGGGGGGGGGCATTGGGGACACTGGGATGGGGTGGGGGGTGGGGACAGGGGACATCGGGGGACATGGGGGGATGAGGACATGGGGGACAGGGGGGGCACAGGGACATGGGGCTCTGGGGGGGACAAGGCTGTGGGGCTGGGGGGGGGCATTGGGGACACTGGGACTGGGGACACCAGAGGGACAGGCTGTGGGGCTGGGGACGGGGGGGGGGACATGGAGGGGGGACAGGGGCACAGGGACATGGGGCTGGGGGGGGGGACAAGGTTGTGGGGCTGGGGGGGAACATTGGGGACACTGGGGACAGGGCCATGGGGGACACCAGGCGACAGGGGTGGTACCGGGGGGGGGGGGGGGGGGGCGGTGGGTGCCCCATAGCACATCCCTGTTCCCCCTGTGCCCCATAGCGCATCCCTGTTCCCCCTGTGCCCCATAGTGCGTCCCTGTCCCCACCCCCCGTGCCCCATAGCGTGTCCCTGTCCCCACCCCCGTGCCCCATAGCGCGTCCCTGTCCCCCTCCCCATGCCCCATAGTGTGTCCCTGTCCTTCCCTCTGCCCCATAGCGCGTCCCTGTCCCCACCCCCATCCCCCATAGCATGTCCTTGTCCTCCAGTGCCCCATAGTGTGTCCTTGCCCCCCTCCCTGTGCCCCATAGCGCGTCCCTGTCCTTCCCTGTGCCCCATAGCGCGTCCCTGTCCCCACCCCTGTGCCCCATAGCGCGTCCCTGTCCTTCCCTGTGCCCCATAGCGCGTCCCTGTCCTTCCCTGTGGCCCATAGCGCGTCCCTGTCCCCACCCCCGTGCCCCATAGCATGTCCTTGTCCCCCCTGTGCCCCATAGCGTGTCCCTGTCCCCCCCTAGTGCCCCATAGCGTGTCCCTTTCCCACCCCTGTGCCCCATAGCGTGTCCCTGTCCTTCCCTGTGGCCCATAGCGCGTCCCTGTCCCCACCCCCGTGCCCCATAGCGTGTCCTTGTCCCCCTCCCTGTGCCCCATAGCCTATCCCTGTCCCCCCCTATTGCCCCATAGCGTGTCCCTTTCCCACCCCCCTGCCCCATAGCCTGTCCCTGTCTCCCCCTAGTGCCCCATAGCGTGTCCCTGTCCCCCTCCCCGTGCCCCGTAGTGTGTCCCTGTCCCCCCCAGTGCCCCATAGTGTGTCCCTTTCCTACCCCTGTGCCCCATAGCGTGTCCCTGTCCTTCCCTGTGGCCCATAGCGCGTCGCTGTCCCCACCCCCGTGCCCCATAGCATGTCCTTGTCCCCCCCGTGCCCCATAGCACATCCCTGTCCCCAGCCCTGTGCCCCATAGCGTGTCCTTGTCCCCCCTAGTGCCCCATAGCGTGTCCCTGTCCCCACCTAGTGCCCCATAGTGTGTCCCTGTCCCCCTCCCTGTGCCCCATAGTGTGTCCCTGTCCTTCCCTGTGCCCCATAGTGTGTCCCTGTCCCCCTCCCCGTACCCCTGTCGTTCCCCCTGCCCCATAGCGTCTCCCTGCCCCCCCCCCCGCCCCCCATGGCGCCCCACAGAGCCGCGCAGGCGTTGAGCGGTGACAGCGCGTGTTGGGGACACTGTGGGGGGGGGGGAGGGGACACACGTGTGACATTCGGACACCCCGGGGGGTGGGGGGGTGGGGGGGAAACGGGAGAATGGGACAACAAACACCCTCCCCCACCCCAGGGTGCTGCCGGGGGGGGGCGGGGGGTTGTGTGTGTGTCACCGTCACGGTCACAGTCACGAGCGCCGCGTGTCCCAGCCGTGTCCCCACGGTGTCACACCCCCCCCCCCCCCAAAATGGCGGCGGGACGCGGCGCAGTGACGCTTCCCCTCCTCTGTCACGGGACCCCCAGGGTGGGATTGGGACACCCCCCCCCCCCCCCCCAGTGGCACCCTGAGGTGGGACACGGACCCTTGGGGTGGGGCAGGGTCCCCTCACCGGCACCCGGGGGTGGGACGGGGACCCCCAAGGGGGGATGGAGACCCCTGGAGGCACCCCGGGGTGGGACGGGGACCCCCAGGGTGGGATGGGGACACCCTGGGGTGGGATGGAGACCCCCAGAAACACCCTGGGGTGGGTCATGGACCCCCAAGGGTGGGACGGGGACCCCCAAGGGGGGGATGGAGACTCCCGGAGGCACCCTGGGGTGGGATGGGGCCACCCTGGGGTAGGTCACGGAGCCCTGGGGTGGGATGGAGACCCCCGGGGTGGGACGGGGACCCCCTGGAAGCACCCTGGGGTGGGATGGGGACCCCCGGAAACACCCTGGGGGTGGGTCATGGAGCCCTGGGGTGGGACGGGGACCCCCAAAGTGGGATGGGGCCACCCTGGGGTGGGATGGAGCCCCCCCGGCAGCCCCCTGGGGGTGGGTCACGGAGCCCTGGGGTGGGATGAAGATCCTCTAGGGTGGGATGGGGCCCCCCGGAGGCACCCTGGGGTGGGACAGGGACCCCCGGGGTGGGATGGAGACCCCCTGGAAGCCCCCTGGGGTGGGTCACGGAGCCCTGGGGTGGGATGGAGACCCTCTGGGGTGGGATGGGGCCACCCTGGGGTGGGATGGAGCCCCCCCGGCAGCCCCCTGGGGTAGGTCATGGACCCCCAAGGGTGGGACGGGGACCCCCAATGGGGGATGGAGACCCCCGGAGGCACCCTGGGGTGGGATGGAGACCCCCGGGGTGGGACAGGGGCCCCCCTGGGGTGGGTGGTGGAGCGCGGGGGTGGGTGAGGACCCCCTTGGGGGGGGCGGGGGGGGCGCGGGGGGGGGTCCCTAGCGCAGGTCGTCGGGGGTGAAGAGCCCGCGGGCGCGGCGCAGCACGGAGTCCTTGGCGGGGTCGTAGGGGTGCTCCTTGGAGGGGATCTCCAGCACCGCCGGCAGCGGGCGGCTGTGCGCCTCCACCGCGTGCCGGATCAGCTCCGCCAGCACCTGCGAGATCAGCACCACCCCGATGTCCTCCCGCGCCAGGAAACTCCTGGGGGGGCACAAAAATACGGGGGGGGGTCAGACACCCCCGATGGGACCGGCTCTGGGCCCCCCCAGTGTCCCCCCGGCTCAGGAACCCCCTGGGAGGGGACACAAAAGGGTCACCCCGTGCCCATCGGCACCCCCCCGGTGTGTTCCCCCCCGCCCCGGCTCAGGAAACTCCGGGGGGGGGGGGGGCAAAAATACGGGGGGGGGGTCAGACACCCCCCATGGGACTGTCTCTGGGCCCCCTCTGTGTCCCCCCCGGCTCAGGAACCCCCTGGGAGGGGACACAAAAGGGTCACCCCGTGCCCATTGGCACACCCCCGGTGTGTCCGTCCCCCCCCCGGGTCAGGAAACTCCGGGGGGGGGCACAAAAATACCGGGGGGGGTCAGACACCCCCTATGGGATCAGCCCTGGGCCCCCCCAGAGTCCCCCCGGCTCAGGAACCCCCTGAGGCGGGGGGGTGTCAGACATGGGGAGGGGGCACACGGCCCCCCCGGGGGCCAGGGAGACCCCCAGGGACACTCCCCCCCCCCCCCCCCGGAGTCCTGACACCCCCAGGGCCCCCCCCAAACACCACCCCCCCCCCCCCCGACATCTGGGACCCCTCAGACCCCCCCCAGGACTCCTGGGACCCCCGGGGCTCCCCCTTCCCTCCCCCCCCCGGGGTCCCCTGAGACCCACCCCCGGGACCCCCCCCCATCTCCCAGCCCCCCCCATGCCCTGAGACCCCCCCCACCCCCCCCCCCCGAGCCCCCTCATCCCAGCCCCCCCCGGTGACCCCCAGCCCCCCCAAAACCCCGAGGACCCCCCCCCCCGCCGGGCCCCCCCCATTTCCCAGGGCCCCCCCATGCCCTGAGACCCCCCCCCAAAACCCCGTCCCCCCCCTTCTGCAGGACCCCCCCCCATTTCCCAGGCCCCCCCGAACCCCCCCCATCCCCTGGTCCCCCCAAACCCCCGGGACCCCCCCCCATCTCCCAGCCCCCCCCATACCCTGAGACCCCCCCCCCCCCCCCCCCGGCCTCCCCTTGTCCCCCGGTGCCCCCCAACCCCCCGTGTCCCCCCAGTCCCCCCCCCCCCCCGGACCCCTCCCCTCATCCCTCGGTGTCCCCCCGACCCCCGTCGTCTCCCCCCCCGTCTCCGGGACCCCCCCCCGTCTCCCAGCCCCCCCCATACCCTGAAACCCCCCATATCCCCTGACCCCCCCCCCAACCCCCGGCACCCCCCCCCTCCATCCCCTCCCTCCACCCCATCTCCCGGCCCCCCCATGCCCAGAGACACCCCCCCCCCCACCCCCGGGACCCCCCCCCATCTCCCGGCCCCCCCCCATTCCCTGAGACCCCCCCCCCGACCCTCTGACCCCCCTGACCCCAGCCCCCCCCCCCGCCCCCCCCCCCGGAAGTCCTACCGGAAGGTCTCCTCGATCTCGGCCAGGCTGGTTTCCTTCTCCACCACCAGGAAGTTGGGCCGCCGGTGCTTGTCCAGCTCCCCCACGCCCCCCAGCAGGAACCCGGTCACCGTGTCCTCGTCCCCCATCACGGCGATCAGCTTCCCGCGCCCCGCCATGGCGGACACCGGCCCCGGCCCCACGGCACTGCGCATGCGCCGCCGCGCACGCCACGCCCCCTTCCCCCTCGCCACGCCCCTTCCCCCCTCGCCACGCCCCCTTCCCCCCTCGCCACGCCCCCCTTCCCCCACCGTCGTCAGGGCAACAGCGCTATCGCCCCCGCCCACTCCCCGCTGGACACGCCCCTCTCCCGCCGCCCAGCCAATCTGGCTCCGCCCTCCCGGCTATAACCACGCCCCTTCGCCGTGGCCACGCCCCCCCGCTCTATCCCCGCCCACCGTTCGCCCCCGCCCCTGCCCGCGGCTTTGGCCACGCCCACCGGCCATGACCACGCCCACTCCGACAGTCCTGGCCCCGCCCCCACGGCTCTGGCCCCGCCCCATCGCCTTGGCCCGGCCAATCCCCGTAGTTCTGGCCCCGCCCCTCCGCCGTGGCCACGCCCCCCCTCCCGCGCATGCGCCGTGCGCCGCGCCCTTGAGGGGTCGCGGGGGGGATTCCCCCCCCCCCGTGGGAACCGGAGGACTGACCCCCCCCCCCCTCCCCCCGGGGGGCAGAGACACACCCCCCCAAACGCAACCCCCCCCCCCCCCGCTGTCCTGACCCCCCCCGGACCCCGTGTCCTGACCCTGACCCCCTCCCCCAGATCCCCCCCGGACCCCAGTGTCCTGCCATGGACCGCCCCCCCCCCCCCCCGAACCCCACATCTTGACCCCCAGACCCCCCCCAGCCCCCCCCAGCACCACCCCTGCACCCCGGTCTCCCACCCTGGACCCTTTTGGGACACCCCCCCCCCCCCGGACCCAATGTCTGGCCATGGACCCCCCAGGACCCCCCCCAGCCCCCAATATCCCACCCCGGCCCCCCCAGTTCCCCCACTCCCCCCCAGCGACCACAACCCCCTGAATCTCCCAGTGCTTTACTGGGGGGGGGGCTAGTCCCCCTTTGGGACCCCCCCCAGGACCCCAATATCCCACTCTGCCCCCCCCAACCCCCCCCCCAGGACCCCCCCAGCCCCCAATATCCCACCCCAGCCCCCCCCCAGCGACCACAACCCCCTGAATCTCCCAGTGGGGGGGGGGTTAATCCCCCTTTGGGACCCCCCCAGGACCCCAATATCCCACTCTGCCCCCCCCAGGACCCCCCCAGGCCCCGATGTCCTGCTCAGGGCCCCCCCCAGCCCCCCCCAGCGACCACAACCCCCTGAATCTCCCACTGGGGGGGGGGGGTTAATCCCCCTTTGGGACCCCCCCAGGACCCCAATATCCCACTCTGCCCCCCCCCAACCCCCCCCCAGGACCCCCCCAGCCCCCAATATCCCACCCCAGCCCCCCCCCAGCGACCACAACCCCCTGAATCTCCCACTGGGGGGGGGGTTAATCCCCCTTTGGGACCCCCCCAGGACCCCAATATCCCACTCTGCCCCCCCCCCAACCCCCCCCAGGACCCCCCCAGCCCCCAATATCCCACCCCAGCCCCCCCCCCAGCGACCACAACCCCCTGAATCTCCCAGTGCTTTACTGGGGGGGGGGCTAGTCCCCCTTTGGGACCCCACCCCCCCCCCCAGGACCCCAATATCCCACTCTGCCCCCCCCAACCCCCCCCCCAGGACCCCCCCAGCCCCCAATATCCCACCCCAGCCCCCCCCCAGCGACCACAACCCCCTGAATCTCCCACTGGGGGGGGGGTTAATCCCCCTTTGGGACCCCCCCAGGACCCCAATATCCCACTCTGCCCCCCCCCCCACCCCAGACCCCCCCCAGGCCCTCCCCCCCTCCCCACCCCAGACCCCCCCCCCCCGTCCCCCTTCCCCGCAGCGACCACGACCCCCCCGAATCTCTCCCAGTGCTTTATTGAGGGTCCCGCGCCCCCTTTGCCGGGGGGTGGGGGTGGGTTTTGGGTGCTTGTTTTGGGGGGGGGTTTCGGGGAGGGGGGGGGAAGGTGTCAGGGGACGGTGACGCGGAAGGGGCTGCCGGGGACGTTGTCGTCCCCCCAGCGCAGGATGAGGACATAGTCCCCCTTCTCCTTCACCGTGTAGGTGACGTTGTAGACCCGGTTGCCCACGTGCTTGACGTAAACCTCCTCGCAGGGGGTCTTGGGGCCGTGCACCCCCACCATCAGCATGTTGGTGCCTGGGGAGGGGGGGGGGGGAACGGGGGGGGGGGGGTCCTCACCCTGCCCTGAGCACCCCAGACCCCCCCCCCAGTGACCCCCGGCGTCTCCCACCGCACCTCGGACCCTCAACTAGATGCCACCTCCAGCCCCTCGTGGCACCCAACGGACCCCATTTCCCCCCCCAACACCCAGACCTGAGACCACCCCCCCCTCCAGACCCCCCCCCCCCACCTCCAGACCCCAGACCCCCCCCCAGACCCCAGACCCACCCCCCCCAGAGCCCCCCAGTGACCCACGGCGTCTCCCACCGCACCTCGGACCCTCAACTAGATGCCACCTCCAGCCCCTCGTGACACCCAACAGACCCCATTTCCCCCCCCCCCCCCCCAACATTGTGGCACCCACCGCACCCCAGACCCCCCCCCACCCCCCACCGGACCTGAGACCCCCCCACACCAGACCCTGGACCACCCCCCGATGACCCACAGCGTCTCCCACCGCACCTCGGACCCTCAACTAGATGCCACCTCCAGCCCCTCGTGGCACCCAACGGACCCCATTTCCCCCCCACACACCCAGACCTGAGACCCCCCCCCTCCAGACCCCCCCCCCCCCACCTCCAGACCCCAGACCCCCCCCCAGACCCCAGACCCACCCCCCCCAGAGCCCCCCAGAGCCCCCCGGTGTCTCCCACCGCACCTCGGACCCTCAACTAGATGCCACCTCCAGCCCCTCGTGGCACCCAACGGACCCCATTTCCCCCCCACACACCCAGACCTGAGACCCCCCCCCCCCTCCAGACCCCCCCCCTCCACCTCCAGACCCCAGACCCCCCCCCAGACCCCAGACCCACCCCCCTCCAGAGCCCCCCAGTGACCCCCGGCGTCTCCCACCGCACCTCGGACCCTCAACTAGATGCCACCTCCAGCCCCTCGTGGCACCCAACAGACCCCATTTCCCCCCCCAACACCCAGACCTGAGACCACCCCCCCCCTCCAGACCCCCCCCCTCCACCTCCAGACCCCAGACCCCCCCCAGACCCCAGACCCCCCCCCCCCCAGAGCCCCCCAGTGACCCACGGCGTCTCCCACCGCACCTCGGACCCTCAACTAGATGCCACCTCCAGCCCCTCGTGACACCCAACAGACCCCATTTCCCCCCCCCCCCCCAACATTGTGGCACCCACCGCACCCCAGACCCCCCCCCACCCTCCACCGGACCTGAGACCCCCCCACACCAGACCATGGACCCCCCCAGTGACCCACGGCGTCTCCCACCGCACCTCGGACCCTCAACTAGATGCCACCTCCAGCCCCCTCGTGGCACCCAACAGACCCCATTTCCCCCCCCCACACCCAGACCTGAGACCCCCCCCCCCTCCAGACCCCAGACCCCCCCCAGACCCACCCCCCCCAGAGTCCCCCAGTGACCCATGGCGTCTCCCACCACTCCTCGGACCCTCAACTAGATGCCACCTCCAGCCCCCTCGTGGCACCCAACAGACCCCATTTCCCCCCCCCACACCCAGACCTGAGACCCCCCCCCCCACACCCAGCCCCCCACCTCCAGACCCCAGACCCCCCCCAGACCCCAGACCCACCCCCCCCAGAGCCCCCCAGTGACCCGTGGCATCTCCCACCGCACCTCGGACCCTCAACTAGATGCCACCTCCAGCCCCTCGTGGCACCCAACGGACCCCATTTCCCCCCCCCACACCCAGACCTGAGACCCCCCCCCCCTCCAGACCCCAGACCCCCCCCAGACCCCAGACCCACCCCCCCAGAGCCCCCCAGTGACCCATGGCGTCTCCCACCGCTCCTCGGACCCTCAACTAGATGCCACCTCCAGCCCCTCGTGGCACCCAACGGACCCCCAGAACCGCCCCACCCCCCCCCCCAGACCCCCCCCTCCCCCCGGACCCATTGTGGCACCCACCAGATCTGAGACACCCCCGCCCCCCCACACCAGACCCCAGACCATGGACCCCCCCCCGGTTTCGCCCCCCGCAGTGACCCATCACGTCTCCCACCAGACCCCCTGGTTGACCCATCACCTCCCATACAAGACCCCCTCCAAGACCCCCCCCACCCAGGACCCCTGGGACCCTCCAAGGCCCCCCCAGGACCCCCTGAGACCCATCAAGAACCCCCGGCTGACCCATCACCTCCCTCCCAAGACCCCCCAAGAACCCCCAGGACCTTCCAAGACCCCCTGGTTGACCCATCACCTCCCTTCCAAAACCCTCCAAGACCCCCCCGAGACCCCCCAAAACCCCCTGGTTGACCCATCACTTCTCTTCCAAGACCCACAAGACCCTTCAGGACCCCCCTGAGACCCCCCCAGGACCCCCCAAAACCCCCCGGTTCACCCATCACCTCCCATCCAAGACCCTTCAGGACCCTCCAAGACCCCCCAGAACTCCCTGGTTGATCCATCACTTCCCTTCCAAGACCCCCCAAGACCCTCCAAAACCCCCCGGTTGATCCATCACCTCCCTTCCAAGACCCCCCAAGAACCCCTAGGACTCCCCGAGACCCCCCAGGACCTCCCAGAACTCCCTGGTTGACCCATCACTTCCCTTCCAAGAACCACAAGACCCTTCAGGACCCCCCAAAACCCCCTGGTTGACCCATCACTTCCCTTCCGAGACCCCCCCAAGACCCTCCAAAACCCCCTGGTTGACCCATCACCTCCCTTCCAAGACCCTCCAAGAATGCCCAGGACCCCCCTGAGACCCCCCAGGACCCCCCAAAACCCCCTGGTTGACCCATCACTTCCCTTCCAAGACCCACAAGACCCTTCAGGACCCCCGGAGACCCCCCAGAACCCCCTGGTTGACCCATTGCTTCTCTTCCAAGACCCCCCAAGAACCCCCAGGACCCTCCGAGACCCCCCAGGATTCCCCAGAACCCCCCGGGTGACCCATCACTTCCCTTCCAAGACCCCCAAGAACCCCCAGGACCCTCCGAGACCCCCCAGGACCCCCCAAAACCCCCCGGGTGACCCATCACTTCCCTTCCAAGACCCACAAGACCCTTCAGGACCCTCCGAGACCCCCCAGAACCCCCTGGTTGACCCATCGCTTCTCTTCCAAGACCCCCCAAGAACCCCCAGGACCCTCCGAGACCCCCCAGGACTCCCCAGAACCCCCCGGGTGACCCATCACTTCCCTTCCAAGACCCCCAAGAACCCCCAGGACCCTCCGAGACCCCCCAGGACCCCCCAAAACCCCCCGGGTGACCCATCACTTCCCTTCCAAGACCCCCCAAGAACCCCAGGACCCTCCAAGACCCCCCAGGACCCCCCAAAACCCCCCGGGTGACCCATCACTTCCCTTCCAAGACCCACAAGACCCTTCAGGACCCTCCGAGACCCCCCAGAACCCCCCGGTTGACCCATCACTTCCCTTCCAAGACCCCCAAGAATCCCCAGGACCCTCCGAGACCCCCCAGAACCCCCCGGTTGACCCATCACTTCCCTTCCAAGACCCCCCCATCGTCCCCCCCCCGCCACGCACCGGCCTTGCTGCAGTCGACGGTGAAGTGGTTCTTCTGGCCCAGGAAGGCGGTGGCCAGTCCCGGTCCCCGGGCCACCACCTTCCCCGCGTCCGAGGAGAACTTGGGGAGCCCCCCGAAAGCGGGGGGGCCCCGCGCCCCCCGCCGCCGCCGCCCCCCCCCGCGTCACCGTCTCCACCAGCACCGACGACGTCTCGTGCAGGCTGTGTCCCCCCGACAGGCGGGGGCCTGGGGACACGGGGACACCCTCAGACCCCGCCACGGGGACACCCCCGGCCTGCGGCACCGCTCGGGGGACACCCCCCCCCGCCCCGCCACTGGGGACCCCCGACGTGTCACCCTGGGGGTCCTCCATCACGTCACCCCGGGGACCCCCCCCCTCCCAGTCCTGTCACCCTGGGGACCCCCTGTCACAGCACCCTGGGGACCTCCCCAGCACGTCACCTTGGGGGTCCTCCTTCATGTCACCCCGGGGACCCCCTGTCACAGCACCCTGGGGGTCCCCAGTCATGTCACCCCAGGGGACTCATGTCCCACCACCCTGGGGACCCTCAGTCGTGTCACCCTGGGGACCCCCTGTCACACGGCCCTGGGGAACCCCTCGTCTTGTCACCTCGGGGGTCCTCCGTCGTGTCACCCAAGGGACCTTCTGTCCCACCACCCTGGGGACCCCCTGATGTGCCATCTTGGGGGGGTCCTCCATCGTGTCACCCTAGGGACCCCCTGTCCCACCACCCTTGGGACCCCCCAGCATGTCACCTTGGGGGTCCTCCATCGTGTCACCCTGGGGACCCCCTGTCCCACCACCCTGGGGGTCCCCTTGTCCTGTCACCTTGGGGGTCCTCCATCGTGTCACCCCAGGGACTCATATCCCACCACCCTGGGGGTCCCCAATCATGTCACCTTGGGGACCCCCCCCCCGTCACAGCACCCTGGGGGCTCCCCACCACGTCACCTTGGGGGTCCTCCATCATGTCACCCCGGGGACCCTCTGTCCCACCACCCTGGGGACCCCCCCCAGTGTGTCACCCTGGTGGTCCTCCATCGTGTCACCCCAGGGACTCATATCCCACCACCTTGGGGACCCCCAACCACATCACCCCGGAGAAACCCCCGTATGTCACCTTGGGGGTCCTCCATCATGTCACCCCGGGGACCCTCTGTCCCACCACCCTGGGGACCCCCAATAATGTCACCCCGGGGGGGTCCTCCTTCACGTCACCCAGGGCGTCCTCCACCCCATCACCCCGGGGACCCTCCATCCCGCCACTCCACTGACCCCTTCCCGTCACCTCACCTCGGGGACCCCCCCCTCTCCCACCACCCTGGGGGTCACCACCCCCCGGAGACCCGTCCCTGTCCCCGTCCGTCCGTCCGTCCGTCCCCCCCCGGCTCCGTACCGGTGACCTTGGCCTTGAAGGGGCTGCCGACGATGTGGTGGGGGCCGCCGTACTTGATGGAGATGAGGTAGTTGCCGGGGGCCATGGGGGTGTAGGTGACGCGGTGGCCCTCGGCGCACTCCACGCAGTCCAGCTTCACCTTGGAGGGGCCGTCGATGGTGACGGCCAGCGCCCCCGCCCCCGCGTTGGCCGTCTTCACCAGGAACTCGGAGCACACGCCTGCGCCGGGGCGGGGGGACACAACGGCGCTGGCACCGGTGGCCCCGTTGCCACCACCCCGTGGCCACGTCCCCACTGCCACCGCCCCATGGGCACGTCCCCACTGCCACCACCCCGTGGCCACGGCCCCATCACCGCCCTCCGCTTGACCGTGGCCACGGCCATTGCCACCACCTCATGGCCACGTCCCCATTGCCATGGCCGCGTCTCCATTGCCACCACCCCATGGCCATGTCCCCGTTGCCACCACCCCATGGCCACGTCCCCATTGCCACCCTCCACTTCATCATGGTCATGGTGGAGGTCATGGTCATTGCCATTACTCCAAGCCATGTCCCCATGCCATGGCCATGTCCCCATGGCCACCACCCCATGGCCACAGCCCCACTACCATGGCCATGTCCCAGTTGCCACCACCCCGTGGCCACGTCCCCATCACCGCCCTCCACTTGACCGTGGCCATAGCCATTGCCACCACCTCATGGCCACGTCCCTGCTACCATGGCCATGTCCCCATTGCCACCACCCCATGGCCACGTCCCCGTTGCCATGGCCATGTCCCCATCACCACCCTCCACTTCACCATGGCCATGTCCCCAATGCCACCACTTCATAGCCACGTCCCCATCACCACCCTCCACTTGACCATGGCCATGTCCCCATTGCCACCGCCCCGTGGCCACGTCCCTGCTACCGTAACCATGTCCCCATTGCCACCACCCCATGGCCACGTCCCCATTGCCACCACCTCATGGCCATGTCCCCGTTGCCATGGCCATGTCCCCATTGCCACCCTCCACTTGACCATGGCCATGTCCCCATTGCCACCACCCCATGGCCACGTCTCCATTGCCACCACCTCATGGCCATGTCCCCGTTGCCATGGCCATGTCCCCATTGCCACCCTCCACTTCACCATGGCCACGTCCCCATTGCCACCACCTCATGGCCATGTCCCCGTTGCCATGGCCATGTCCCCATTGCCACCCTCCACTTGACCATGGCCATGCCCCCATTGCCACCATCCCATGGCCACATCTCCACTACCATGGCCACGTCCCCATTGCCACCACCTCATGGCCATGTCCCCGTTGCCATGGCCATGTCCCCATTGCCACCACCCCATGGCCACGTCCCCATTGCCATGGCCACGTCCCCATCACCACCCTCCACTTGACCGTGGCCACGTCCCCATTGCCGTGGCCACGTCCCCGTTGCCACCACCCCGTGGCCACGTCCCCCCCACCCCCCGGGGCGGGTCCCCCGCCGGCGGTGTCACCTGTGAGCCCCCCCTCGAGGCCGGGCCCGTAGGCGGTGACGAGCCCGGGGTCCCCGGCCTGGCTCTGCTCGCCCACGCGGATGTTGAAGGGGCTGCCGGGGACGTGGCGGCCGTTGAAGCGCAGGTCGATGGAGTGCACCCCGTTCTCCCGCGGCAGGAACCCGATGGCGTACTTGTCTGCGGGCGGCACCGCGGCACCGTGTCACCACCGGGCACCGCCACCCCGTGTCCCCACATCCCCGTGTCCCCACATCCCCGTGTCCCCATGTCCCCCCATCCCTGTATCCCCATGTCCCTCTCCCCGTGTCCCCACATCCCCATGTCCCGGCGTCCCTGTATCCCCCTGTCCCCACATCCCCGTGTCCCCACGTCACCCTCTCCCCGTGTCCCCGCACCCCCGTGTCCCCGTGTCCCCATGTCACCGTGTCCCCCCATCCCTGTATCCCCATGTCCCCCTCTCCCCGTGTCCCCACATCCCCATATCCCGGCGTCCCCGTATCCCCCTGTCCCCACATCCCCGTGTCCCCATGTCCCCCTCTCCCCGTGTCCCCGCACCCCCGTGTCCCCCTGTCACTGTGTCCCCGCATCCCTGTGTCCCCATGTCCCCCTCTCCCCGTGTCCCCACGTCCCCACATCCCCGCATCCCTGTGCCCCCATGTCCCCACATCCCCACGTCCCGGCGTCCCTGTATCCCCCTGTCCCCACATCCCCGTGTCCCCATGTCCCCCTCTCCCCATGTCCCCGCACCCCCGTGTCCCCCTGTCACCGTGTCCCCGCATCCCTGTGTCCCCATGTCCCCCTCTCCCCGTGTCCCCATGTCCCCGCATCCCTGTGCCCCCATGTCCACCCATCCCCATGTCCCGGCGTCCCTGTATCCCCCTGTCCCCACATCCCTGTGTCACCACGTCACCCTCTCCCCGTGTCCCCGCACCCCCGTGTCCCCGTGTCCCCATGTCACCGTGTCCCCACATCCCCGTGTCACCACGTCACCCTCTCCCCGTGTCCCCACACCCCCGTGTCCCCACGTCCCCATGTCCCCGTGTCCCCCCATCCCTGTATCCCCATGTCCCCTTCTCCCTGTGTCCCCACATCCCCATGTCCCAGTGTCCCCGTATCCCCCTGTCCTCACGTCCCCGTGTCCCCATGTCCCCCTCTCCCCGTGTCCCTGCACCCCCCTGTCCCCCTGTCACTGTGTCCCCGCATGCCTGTGTCCCCATGTCCCCCTCTCCCCGTGTCCCCACGTCCCCTTGTCCCCATGTCCCCTTGTCCCCATGTCCCCATGTCCCTGTGCCCCCATGTCCCCCTCACCCCATGTCCCGGCGTCCCCGTATCCCCCTGTCCCCACATCCCCGTGTCCCCATGTCCCCCTCTCCCTGTGTCCCTGCACCCCCGTGTCCCCCTGTCACCGTGTCCCCACGTCCCCGTGTCCCCATGTCCCTGTGCCCCCATGTCCCCCTCACCCCATGTCCCCGCATCCCCGTATCCGTGTCCCCACATCCCCGTGTGTGTCCCCGCACCCCTCTGTGTCCCCGCACCCCTCTGTCCCCACGTCCCCACGTCCCCATCTCCCCGTGTCCCCCCATCCCTGTATCCCCATGTCCCCATGTCCCCGTAACTCCCTTTCCCCGTGTCCCCATGTCCCCCTGTCCCTGTGTCCCCATGTCCCGTCTCCCATGTCCCCTTGTCCCCATGTCCCATGTCTCCATGTCCCCATGTCCCACTGTCCCTCTGTCCTGTGTCCCCATGTCCCCACATTCCTGTGCCCCCACATCTCCACATTCCCATGTCCTGTGTCCCCTCTCCCTCTGTCTCCATGTCCCCATGTCCCATGTCCCCTGTCCCCGTGTCCCGTGTCCCCATGTCCCCGTGTCTCCAAGTCCCAAGTCCCCGTGCCCCTGTCCCATGTCCCCTGCCCCATGTCCTGTGTCCCATGTCCCCGTGTCCCCATGTCCCTGTGTCCCCATGTCCCGTGTCCTATGTCCCCATGTCCCATGTCCCGTGTCCCCTGTCCCCATGTCCTGTGTCCCACGTCCCCCTGTCCCCATGTCCCATGTCCCCATGTCCTGTGTCTTATGTCTCCATGTCCCATGTCCTCATGTCCTGTGTCCTATGTCTCCATGTCCCATGTCCCCCTGCCCCATGTCCCCATGTCCCATGTCCCCATGTCCTGTGTCTTATGTCTCCATGTCCCATGTCCCCATGTCCCATGTCCTCCTGCCCCATGTCCCCATGTGTCCTATGTTCCCATGTCTCATGTCCTGTGTCCCCATGTCCCCTGTCCCTGTGTCCCCATGTCCCATGTCCCCCTGCCCCATGTCCCTGTGTCCCCATGTCCCTGTGTCCCCATGTCCTGTGTCCTGTGTCCCCATGTCCCGTGTCCCCATGTCCCCTGTCCCTGTGTCCTCGTGTCCCATGACCCCCTGTCCCCATGTCCCATGTCCCCATGTTCCCATGTCCCCCTGCCCCATGTCCCCATGTCCTGTGTCCCGTGTCCCGTGTCCCTGTGTCCCGTGTCCCTGTGTCCCCTGTCCCCATGTCCTGTGTCCCCTATCCCGTGTCCCCCTGCCCTGTGTCCCTGCGTCCCCGTATCCTGTGTCCCCATATTCCCATGTCCCATGTCCCCCTGCCCCATGTCCCCATGTCCTGTGTCCCGTGTCCCTGTGTCCCCTGTCCCCATGTCCTGTGTCCCCTATCCCATGTCCCCCTGCCCCATGTCCCTGTGTCCCCGTGTCCTGTGTCCCCATATCCCCATGTCCCATGTCCCCCTGTCCCCATGTCCCCTGTCCCGTGTCCCCCTGCCCCATGTCCCTGTGTCCCCGTATCCTGTGTCCCCATGTTCCCATGTCCCGTGTCCCCCTGTCCCCCTGTCCCCATGTCCCGTGTCCCCCGTCCCGTGTCCCGTGTCCCGTGTCCCGTGTCCCACCGCTGTCGAGCTCGGAGACGTAGCACTCCTCCACCACGCCGCCCGGCGTGTGCACCTTGGCGTCGATGACGCCGCGCGCCCCGTTGAGCTGCACGGCGAAGGACGCCGGCTGGTTCACTGTCACCGTCTCCTGCGGGGACACCGCCATGGCACCGGCACCCCGGCGGGGGGGGCGGGGGGGGGGGCAGCAGGAGGGGTCCCAGGGGTGACACGGGGCGGGGGGGGGGACACGGGGGTCCCAGGGGGGCATTGGGGGCGGTCCCAAGGGTGACACAGGGGTGACACGGGGGACCCAGGGGTGACACGGGGCACAGGGTGGCACAGGGTCAGCACGGGGGGGGCACGAGGGTGGCACCGGGTGGCGGGGGGGGGGGTCCCAAGGGTGACACAAGGGCAAAAGGTGGCACAGAGTGACACGGGAGACCCAGCACTGGCACTGGGGGGGGTCCTGGGGTGACACAGGGGTGACATGGGGGGACCCAGGGGTGACACAGGGTCCTCACACCCCCCACGTGTCCCCCATGTCAGCATGGGGGGGGGCACAGGGGTGGCACTGGGGGTGACAGCAGGAGGGGTCCCAAGGGTGACACAGGGCACAAGGTGGCCCAGGGGTGACATGGGGGACCCAGGGGTGGCACCAGGGGGGGTCCCAAGGGTGACACAGGGGTGACATGGGGGACCCAGGGGTGACACAGGGCACAGGGTGACACAGGGGACCCAGGGGTGGCATCGGGGGGGTCCCAGGGGTGACACAGGGGTGACACGGGGGACCCTGGGGTGGCACAATGGCACAAGGTGGCCCAGGGTGACACGGGGGACCCAGGGGTGGCACTGGGGAGGGATCTCAAGGGTGACATAGGGTGACACGGGGGACACAGGGGTGGCACTGGGGGTGGTCCAAGGGTGACCCAGGGGTGACATGGGGGACCCAGGAGTGAAACGGGGGACCCAGGGGTGTCACATGGGCACAAGGTGGCCCAGGGTGACACAGGGGACATGGGGTGGCATTGGGGAGGGAGTCCCAGGGGTGACACAGGTGTGACATGGGGGACCCAGGGGTGACACATGGGCACAAGGTGGCCCAGGGTGACACGGGGGACATGGGGTGGCATTGGGGAGGGAGTCCCAGGGGTGACACAGGTGTGACATGGGGGACCCAGGGGTGACACATGTGCACAAGGTGGCCCAGGGTGACACGGGGGACCCAGGGGTGGCATCAGAGGTGGGTCCCAAAGGTGCCACAAGGGCGCAAAGTGGCCCCGGGGGGTGACATGAGGGACCCGGGGGGTGACACAAGGGACCCGGGGATGGCACAGAGGACACAAGGGTGACCCAGGGGTGACACACGGGCACAAGGTGGCCCGGGGACGACACGGGTGACCCAGGGGTGGCACAGAGGACCCAGGGGTGGCCCCAAGGGTGGCATCGGGGCGGGGGGGGGGGGTCCCAAGGCTGCCACCTGGACACAAGGTGGCCCGGGGGTGACGTGGGGGACACGGGGGTGGCACAGGGGACCCAGGGGTGACACGGGGGACACGGGGATGGCACCAGGGTGGCCCTGGGGGAAGGGGTCCCAAGGCTGCCACCGGGACACAAGGTGAGGTGGGGGAGGCGGGGGGTGTCTGGGGAGCCCGGGGTGGCAGGGGGGTGGCAGGGGGGTGGCAGGGGGGTGGCAGGGGGTGTCCCCGGGCACCTGGAGGCTGGTGACAGTCAGGCGGCGGGCGTCATCGGAGGGGGAGGCGACGGGCACCACGAAGGGGCTGTCGGGGATGTGCTCCTCGTTGAACTTGATGGACACCTCGTAGTCACCTGGGGACACACGGCGGGGCTCGCACGGGGACGGCCGCCCGCGGGGACACCCTCACGGGGGGACACCCTCGCGTGGGGACACCCTTCCATGGGGACAACCTTCCATGGGGACACCATCACATGGGGACCGCCTTCCATAGGGACACCCTTCCATGGGGACACCCTTCTGTGGGGACACCCTTGAATGGGGACACCCTCAAACGAGGACACCCTTCCATGGGGACACCCTTCCATGGGGACACCATCACAGGGAGACACCCTTCCATGGGGACACCCTTCCATGGGGACGCCCTTCCATGGGGACAACCTTCCATGGGAACACCCTTCCATGGGGACACCCTCATGGGGAGACACCCTTCCATGGGGACACCCTTCCATAGGGACACCCTTCCATGGGGACAACCTTCCATGGGGACGACCTTTCATAGGGACACCCTTCCATGGGGACACCCTCACGGAGAGACACCCTTCCATGGGGACACCCTTCCATAGGGACACCCTTCCGTGGGGACAACCTTCTGTGGGGACACCCTTGAATGGGAACACCCTCAAATGGGGACACCCTTCCATGGGGACAACCTTCCGTGGGGGTGCCCTCAAGTGGCGACACCTTCCCTGGGGACACCCTTCCATGGGGACACCCTTCCATAGGGACACCCTTCCATGGGGACAACCTTCCATGGGGACACCCTTGAATGGGAACACCCTCAAACGAGGACACCCTTCCATGGGGACACCCTTCCATGGGGACACCCTTCCATGGGGACGGACACCCTCAAGTGGCGACACCTTCCCTGGGGACACCCTTCCATGGGGACACCCTTCTATGGGGACACCATCGCATGAGGACACCCTTCCATGGGGACAACCTTCCATAGGGACGCCCTGGAATGGCAACACCCTTCCCTGGGGACACCCTTCCATAGGGACACCCTTCCATGGGGACACCCTTCCATAGGGACACCCTTCCATGGGGACACCATCGCATGAGGACACCCTTCCATGGGGACACCCTTCCACGGCGGGGTGTGGGGGTCTCAGGGTGCCCCGGGGGGGGGGGGTGTCGGTGTGTGTGGGGTCCCAGGGGGTGTCGGGGGGTGTGGGGTGTTGCTGTGCCGCCCCCCCGCCCCCCCCCGGGCCTCACCGGGCTCCTGGACGACGTAGGAGACGCCGCAGGCCCCGTCCTTGCGCTCCTCGAAGGCGATCTCGGCCTTGCTGGGCCCCTCCACGGCGATGGAGAGCCCCCCCGCCCCCGCCTCCCGCGTCCAGATGCTGAACTCCGCTGGGGGGGGGCACACACCGACACCCATGGGTGCCCCCGCGCCCCACGGCCCACCCCACCCCACGCACACCGGGGTGTCACCCCCGTCCCCCACTGCCCCGGACACCACCCCCCCCCCATAGCACCCATGGCCCCCCCATAGCACCCATGGCCCCCCCATAGGATCCATACCCACCCCCCCCACCACAAGCACCCATGGCCCCCCCCAAACCCCAACCTTCCCGCCCCCCAGCACCCATAGCACCCATAGCACCCATTACCCCCCCCCCATAGCACCCATGGCCCCCCCATAGGATCCATACCCCCCCCCACAAGCACCCATGGCCCCCCCAAACCCCAACCTTCCCCCCCCCCAGCACCCATAGCACCCATTATCCCCCCCCCCATAGCACCCATGGCCCCCACAGCCCCTCCCATACCCCCTGCCCCCCAGCACCCACACCCCCCATACCACCCACACCCCCCGTGCCCCATAGCACCCCCACCCCCCCATAGCACCCATACACCCCCATACACCCCCCATAGCACCCATAACCCCCCAGACCCCCATATCCCCCCTGCCCCCCATAGCACCCATACCCCCCCATAGCACCCATAACCCCCCAGACCCCCATATCCCCCCTGCCCCCCATAGCACCCAAAAACCCCCATACCCCCATATCCCCCATACCCCCCCGCCCCCCATAGCACCCATACCCCCCGTAGCCCCCCATCTCCCCCATACCCCCCATACCCCCATAGCCCCCATCTCCCCCCCCATATCCCCCATATCCCCCATCTCCCCCATAGCATCCAGAACCCCCCCATACCCCCCATTCCCCCCATAGCCCCCCATATCCCCCCCCATATCCCCCATACCCCCCATACCCCCATAGCCCCCATCTCCCCCCCCATATCCCCCATACCCCCCATAGCATCCATACCCCCCATTCCCCCCATAGCCCATCTCCCCCCCATCCATATCCCCCATACCCCCCATAGCCCCCCATACCCCCCCATCTCCCCCATACCCCCCATTCCCCCCATAGCCCCCCATCTCCCCCCCCATATCCCCCATAACCCCCCATAACCCCCCATCTCCCCCATACCCCCCCATAGCATCCATAACCCCCCATACCCCCCATACCCCCCATCTCCCCCATACCCCCCATAGCCCCCCATCTCCCCCCCCCATATCCCCCATACCCCCCATACCCCCCATAGCCCCCCATCTCCCCCATAACCCCCCATCTCCCCCATACCCCCCATACCCCCCATTCCCCCCACAGCCCCCCATCTCCCCCCCCCATACCCCCCATACCCCCCATAGCCCATCTCCCCCCCATCCATATCCCCCATACCCCCATAGCCCCCCATCTCCCCCCCTCATAGCCCCCATCTCCCCCATAGCATCCAGAACCCCCCCATACCCCCCATTCCCCCCATACCCCCCATCTCCCCCCCCATATCCCCCATAACCCCCCATTCCCCCCATACCCCCCATCTCCCCCCCCATATCCCCCATAACCCCCCATTCCCCCCATACCCCCCATCTCCCCCATACCCCCCCATAGCATCCATAACCCCCCATACCCCCCACTCCCCCCACAGCCCCCCATCTCCCCCCCCCCCCAGCTCACCTGGCACCCCGGCCACGCCGCGCTGGAGGCCGGTGCCCCCTGCCCGCACCTTGTGGGCCCCCCCTTCGCCCAAGGGCCCCACGGTGAACTGGAAGGGGCTGCCGGGCACGTGCTGCCCCCGGTACTTGACGCTGACGGTGTGGGGGCCCATCTCCTGGGGCACGAAGCGCACGCTGTACACCCCCGCGCCCCCCGCCACCACCTCGGCCTCGAAGCGCTGCCCCGAGGGGCTCAGCACCTGCGCCGCCAGCTCCTGCGCCGCCGTCTCGCCTGCGGGCACCGCGGCACCCCCTCAGCCACAGCAACACCCCCCCCCAGCAGGGCGACGGGGTGCCCCGGCACCCCGGCACAGCGGGGCGGCGGGGCACCCCCTCACCCCGGCACCCCCGCACCCATCACCCCGGTAGCGGGGCATCCCGACACCCGTCGCCCCGGCATCGGGGCATCCCGGCACCATGGTGACGTGGCACCCCAGCGCCCATCGCCCCGGCATCGGGGCATCCCGGCACCCCGGCACCCCGTCACCGTGGTGCCCCAGCACCCATCGCCCCGGCACCAGGGTGATGGGCACCCCATCGCCATGTCACTACGGCACCCCAGCACCCATCGCCCCGGTACCATGGCAACACGGCACCCCAGCACCCATCACCCCGGCGCAAGGCAGTGGGGCACCCCAGCATCCCATCACCGCGGCGTCCTGACACCCATCACCCCGGCATCGGGGCATCCCGGCACCCCATCACCCCGTCACCATGGCGACGTGGCACCCCAGCGCCCATCGCCCCGGCATCGGGGCATCCCGGCACCCCGGCACCATGTCACTGTGGTGCCCCAGCACCCATCGCCCCGGCACCATGGCAACACGGCACCCCAGCACCCATCACCCTGGCGTCAGGGTGATGGGCACCCCATCGCCATGTCACTACGGCACCCCAGCACCCATCACCCCGGCACCATGGCAACACCGCACCCCAGCACCCATCACCCCGGTGCAAGGCAGTGGGGCACCCCAGCATCCCATCACCGCGGCGTCCTGACACCCATCACCCCGGCATCGGGGCATCCCGGCACCCTGTCACCATGGCAATGCGGCACCCCAGCACCCATTGCCCCGGCATCGGGGCAGCGGGGCACCCCAGCACCCCGGCACCCCGGCACCGTGGCGTCCTGACACCCTTCACCCCGGCATCGGGGCATCCCGGCACCCCATCACCCCGTCACCATGGCAACATGGCACCCATCACCCCGGCATCAGGGCACCCCGTCACCATGGCGACGTGGCACCCCCATCGGGTGCACCGAGACACCCTGTCACCACGACACGCTGTCACCCTGGCACCGCGCCATCCTGGCACCCCGGCAGCCCATCACCAGGGCACCCTGTCACCTTGTCACCTTGTCACCAGGGCACCCTGTCACCCCCATTGCCCTGGCACCCTGGTCACCCTGTCACCCTGGCATGAGGGCACCCTGTCACCCCCCCATCCCCATGTCACCATGGCACCCTGTCACCCCATTGCCCGGTCACCCTGTCACCCTGCCATCATGGCACCCCGTCACCATGGCATCCTGCCACCAGGGCCCCTTGTCACCCTGCCGTCCTGTCACCCTGGCTCCGTGACACCCCAGCAGCCCATCACTGTGTCACCCTGTCACCTTGTCACCTTGGCGCCATGGCACCCTGTCACCCCCCATCCCCGTGTCACCATGACACCCTGTCACCCTGTCACTCTGGTCACCATGTCACCCTGGCACCCTGGCATGAGGGCACCCTGTCACCCCCCATCCCTGTGTCACCATGACACCCTGTCACCCTGTCACCCCATCGCCCTGTCACCCTGTCACTCTGGTCACCGTGTCACCCTGTCACCCTGGCATGAGGGCACCCTGGCACCCTGTCACCCCCCCATCCCCATGTCACCATGACACCCTGTCACCCCATCGCCCTGTCACCCTGTCACCCCATCGCCCTGTTACCCTGGCACTCTGGTCACCCTGTCACCCCCCCATCCCCATGTCACCCTGTCACCCCATCACCCCGTCACCCCGTCACCCCGCCATCATGACGCCCCGTCGCCCCGTCACCCTGTCACGAGGGCACCCTGTCACCCCCCCCCCACCCCCGTGTCACCCTGTCACCCTGTCGCCTCGTCACCCCGCCGCAACCCCCCCGCAGTGACCTCGTGCGAGGGACGCGCGCCCTCATGAGCGCGTGCACACGCACCCCCCCCCCACCCCCCCCCCCACTCGTGCGCACTCGTGCGAGGGGCTCGCACGCTCTTGTGAGCGCGGCGTGCGAAGGCGGCTCCGGGGGAACGCGTGTCCCCGGCCTCGTGCGAGGGGGTGGGGGGGGGGGGGGCGTGCGGGTCCCTGGTGAGTGCACACACCCCCCCCCCCCCCACTCGTGAACACACGCCCCCCCCCCCCCGTGCGAGCGCACCCACAGGCGCAGGTGTGCATCCAGCCCTCGCACGGACACGCTCCCCTCGCACGCGCACCCCGGCCCCTCGTGCGAGCGCGGCCCTGGGGCGATCACGGCCCCCGTGCAAGCGACCCCCAGCCCTCGTGCAAATGCCCCCAGCCCTCGTGCAAAGCCCCCCAGGCCCCGTGCAAAGGCCCCCAGCCCTGGTGCAATCACACCCCTCGTGCAAACGCCCCCAGCCCTGGTGCAAGCATGGCCCTCGTGCACTCACAACCCCCGTGCAAACACCCCCCAGCCCTGGTGCAAGTGCCCCCAGCCCTGGTGCGCTCATGCCCCCTGTGCAAAGGCCCCCAGCCCTCGTGCAAACCCCCCAGCCCCCGTGCGAAGCCCCCCAGTCCTCGTGCAAACACCCCCAGTCCTCGTGCAAAGCCCCCACCCCTCGTGCAAAGCCCCCAGCCCCTGTGCGAAGCCCCCCATCCCTCGTGCAAACACCCCCAGTCCTCATGCAAGCCCCCTGCCCTCGTGCAAATGCCCCCAGCCCTCGTGCAAAGCCCCCCAGCCCCCGTGCAAACACCCCCAGTCCTCGTGCAAACGCCCCCAGCCCTCGTGCAAACGCCCCCACTCCTTGTGCAAAGCCCCCCAGCCCCCGTGCAAACACTCCCAGTCCTCGTGCAAATGCCCCCAGCCCTCGTGCAAACGCCCCCAGTCCTCGTGCAAAGCCCCCCAGTCCTTGTGCAAACACCCCCAGCCCTCGTGCAAAGCCCCCAGCCCTCGTGCAAAGCCCCCAGCCCCCGTGCAAACACCCCCAGCCCCCGTGTGAAGCCCCCCAGCCCTTGTGCAAAGCCCCCCAGTCCTCATGCAAACGCCCCCAGCCCTGGTGCAATCACACCCCTCGTGCAAACACCCCCAGCCCTCGTGCAAACGCCCCCATCCCTCGTGCAAAGCCCCCCAGCCCCCGTGCAAACACCCCCAGCCCCCGTGCAAACGCCCCCAGCCCTCGTGCAAAGCCCCCCAGCCCTGGTGCAAGCATGGCCCTCGTGCAAACGCCCCCCAGCCCTCGTGCAAACGCCCCCAGCCCTGGTGCAATCACACCCCTCGTGCAAAGCCCCCCATCCCTCGTGCAAAGCCCCCCAGCCCTCGTGCAAAGCCCCCTGCCCCCGTGCGAAGCCCCCCGGCCCCCGGCGCTCCGGCGGGCACACGCACCCTCCTGGCCGCGGGCGATGGAGCCGAAGGAGCCCAGCCCCTCGCGGGCCAGGAAGCCCCCGAAGACGTTGGGGAAGGGGTCGCCGCCGACCTGGGTGGACTCCTCCACCCGCACCTCCCGCGTGGTCTCCCCGCCCCGCGTCTTGCTGATCTCCGTGCGCTCCGTGCGCGTGTACGTGTGGCTGCTCCGCGTGAAGCTGCGCGTCAGCCGCTCCTGCGCCGACACCATCTGGAACCAGTTCCCTGCCCCGCCGCGCCCGCAGGCGGGGACACGGCGCCCGGGGGGACGGACGGGGACGGGGGGGACGGAGACACGGACACGGGGATGGAGACACAGACACGGGGATGGACGGAGACACGGAGGGATGGAGACACGGACACAGGGATGGATGGAGATGGGGAGGGATGGAGACACGGAAACGGGGATGGATGGGGACGGGGATGGACAGGGATGGGGATGGACGGAGACACGGACACGGGGATGGATGGAGACACGGAGGGATGGAGACACGGACACAGGGAGGGATGGAGACATGGATGGACGGAGATGGGGATGGACGGAGACACGGACACAGGGATGGACGGAGACAGGGAGGGATGGAGACACAGACACGGGGATGGACAGAGATGGGGATGGACGGAGACACGGACACAGGGATGGACGGAGACAGGGAGGGATGGAGACACAGACACGGGGATGGACAGAGATGGGGATGGACGGAGACACGGACACAGGGAAGGATGGAGACGGGGACGGACGGAGATGGGGATGGACAGAGACACGGACACGGGGATGGACGGGGACGGGGAGGGATGGAGACACGGACACAGGGAGGGATGGAGACATGGATGGATGGAGACGGGGATGGATGGAGATGGGGATGGACAGAGACACGGACACAGGGATGGATGGAGATGGGGAGGGACGGAGACACGGACACGGGGATGGATGGAGACATGGATGGACGGAGACAGGGATGGACGGAGACACGGACACGGGGATGGAGACACAGACACGGGGATGGACGGAGACACGGAGGGATGGAGACACGGACACAGGGATGGACGGAGACGGGGATGGATGGAGACGGGGATGGACAGAGACACAGACATGGGGATGGACGGGGATGGGGAGGGACGGAGACACAGACACAGGGATGGATGGAGACACGGATACAGGGATGGATGGAGACGGGGAGGGACGGAGATGGGGATGGATGGAGATGGGGACACGGGGATGGATGGAGACAGGGATGGACAGACACAGGGACAGATGGAGACGCGGGTGGATGGAAACATGGAGGGATGGAAATAGGGATGGGTGGAGGCATGGACACAGGGATGGATGGACACAGGGATAGACGGAGACACGGACACGGGGATGGACAGAGACAGGGAGAGATGGAGACAGGGATGGACGGAGACAGGGACATGGGGATGGATGAAGATGGGGATGGACGGAGACGGGGATGGATGGAGAGGGGGACACAGGGATGGATGGAGATGGATGGAGATAGGGATGGATGGAGACAGGGATGGAGACATGAAGGAATGGAGATGGGGACACAGGGATGGATGGAGACAGGGAGGGATGGGGATGGAGATGGAGGGAGACAGGGATGGACGGAGACATGGATAGATAGAGACGTGGACACAGGGACGGATGGAGATGGGGATGGATGGACACAGGGATGGATGGAGACATGGAGGGATGGAAATGGGGATGGATGGAGACATGGACACAGGGATGGACGGATGGATGGATGGATGGAGACATGGAAGCAGGGATGGATGGACACAGGGATGGAGGCAGGGATGGATGGAGACATGGGTGGATGCAGGGATGGAGGTACAGAAGGATGGATGGACAGACGCATGGACGGATGCGGGCGCGGATGGAGAGAGGGATGGAGACAGGGATGGAGACACAGAGGGGTGGACGGAGGCAGGGACGGACGCGCAGAGGGGCGGACACGCGGACGGTCACGGGCACAAGGGGACGGGAGCGCGGAGGGACGCGCGGACGCAGGGAAGGGCACGGAGGGACACGGGGACGGACGCACGAGGAGAGAAGGAAGAAGGAGGCAGAAATCAGAGCTGGAGCGGCCGAGACGCGTCCCCCTCCCCGTCCCCGTCCCTGTCCCTGTCCCCAGGCCCCACAGAGGAGGAGGAGGAGGAGGAGGAGGAGGAGGAGGAGGAGGAAGACCAGCCCCTACCTGGGATCTTGAGGTTGAGGTCGCAGGTGCTGCCGATGGTGGCGATGGAGGGGGCCTGGCGCGGGCGCGTGATGCTCTCCTTCATGCGCCCCTCGCCCGTCACCTTCACCGTGAAGGGGCTCCCTGCGGGCGACGGTCACCTCAGGGACCCGGCCACCCCGGTGCCACCTGGGTGCCACCTCCCCCCCTTCCCCCCCACCCCCGCGTCCCCGTCCCCCCACCTGGGACGTGTTTGTCGGCGAACTTGATGTTGATGATGTAGTTGCCGGGCTCGGTGGGGCAGTAGGTGACCTTGCAGGTGCCGTCCTCCACGTCCTCGCAGTTGATGTCCACCTTGCTGGGACCCTCGATGGACAGGCCCAGCCCCCCGTAGCCTGGGCAGCCACAGGGACACGCTCGGAGATGTCCCCCGGCTGCTGTCCCCGCCCTGGCCGTGGTCACACCGCGGCCACCATCTCATCTTGGTCATGGCCGCGGCCACGGCCACCGTCTTATCCCACCCACGACCACACGGCCGCCATCCCTTCTTGGCCATGGCGCACCACGGCCACAACCACGGCCACCACCCCGCCCTATCCCGGCCACAGCCATGACATGGCCTCGGCCACCATCTCATTCTGGTCATGGCCATGGCCACCATCTCATCCCAGCCACAACCATGGCCACCATCCCATCCCGGCCATGGCCACAGCCATGACGTGGCCTTGGCCACCATCCCATCCTAGCCATGGCCATGGCCACCACCTCATCCCACCCATAACCATGGCCACCACCCCACCCTGGTCATGGCCACAGTCATGACGTGGCCTTGGCCACCATCTCATCCCAGCCATGGCCATGGCCACCATCTCATCCCAGCCACGACCATGGCCACCATCCCATCCTGGCCATGGCCATGGCCACTGTTTCATCCCACCCATACACCACCCCATCCTGGCCATGGCCACCATCTCATCCCAGACGTGGCCACCATCTTATCCCCCCCATGACCAGGGCCACCACCCCATCCTGGCCATGGCCACAGCCATGACATGGCCTTGGCCACCATCCCATTGTAGCCATGGCCTTGGCCACCATCTCATCCCAGACATGGCCACCATCTTATCCCCCCCATGACCAGGGCCACCACCCCACCCTAGCCATGGCCACGGCCACCACCTCATCCCACCCATGCCCGCCCCACGGCGCTGCCCCCCACCCCCCCGCCCCAGGCCCCATCCCCGCCCCTCGGGGCGCCCCCCAGGGCCCTCACCGGCGCTGCGGGTGTCCACGATGAACTCGGCCACCTCGAAGGTGTGACCTTCCACCAGCCCCTTGCCCCACACCTTCACCCGGCTGGCGTCCCCGATCTCCGACTGCCCCACCAGGATCTTGAAGGGGCTGTTGGTGACGTGCTGCCCGCTCTTCCTCACGCTCACCACGTGCTCGCCCACCTCCTTGGGCGTGAAGGAGATGCCTGGGGGGGACACGGGGGACACGCACCGCCCTCAGCCACCTCTGCCAGCCCCCCGGCCACCACCGCCGGCCGCCGGCCACCGCCACCAGCCCTGGCCACCACCACCACCAAACCCCGGCCAGATCTACAAGCCCTGGTCGCCACCATCACGACGAGCTCTTGGCCGCCACCACCACCACCACCAGGCCACCTCCACCAGCCCATGGCCACCACCACTGACCCCTGGCCATCTCCACCAGCCCTGGCCACCACCACCAAACCCTGGCCAGCTCTACAAGCCCTGGCCACCACCATCACGACGAGCTCTTGGCGGCCACCACCACCACCACCAGGCCACCTCCACCAGCCCATGGCCACCACCACTGACCCCTGGCCACCCCTGCCAGCCCTGGCCACCACCACAAGCCCCTGGTCACCACCACCACCACTAGCCACTGCCCACCACCACCAAACCCTGTCCAGGTCTACAAGCCCTGGCCGCCACCATCACAATGAGCTCTTGGTGGCCACCACCAGGCCACCTCCACCAGCCCCTGGCCACCACCACTGACCCCTGGCCACCTCCACCAACCCCTGGTCACCACCACTGACCCCTGGCCACCCCTGCCAGCCCTGGCCACCACCACCAGCCCCTGGTCACCACCACCAGCCCCTGGTCACCACCACCAGCCCCTGGCCACCACCACCGGCCCCTGGCCACTGCCACCAGCCCTGGCCACCGCCACCACTACTAGCCACTGCCCACCACCACCAAACCCTGGCCAACTCTACAAGCCCTGGTCGCCACCATCACGACGAGCTCTTGGTGGCCACCACCACCACCACCAGGCCACCTCCACCAGCCCCTGGCCACCACCACTGACCCCTGGCCACCCCTGCCAGCCCTGGCCACCACCACCAGCCCCTGGTCACCACCACCAACCCCTGGCCACCACCACCAGCCCCTGGCCACCACCACCACCACCAAACCCTGTCCAGCTCTACAAGCCCTGGCCGCCACCATCACAACGAGCTCTTGGTGGCCGCCACCACCACCACCACCAGGCCACCTCCACCAGCCCCTGGCCACCACCACCGACCCCTGGCCACCCCCGCCAGCCCTGGCCACCACCACCACTACTAGCCACTGGCCGCCACCACCAAACCCTGGCCACTGCCACCAGCCCCTGGCCACCTCCACCAGCCCCTGGCCACCTCCACCAGCCCCTGGCCACGACCATCAGTCCCTGGCTACCACTACCAGCCCCTGGCCACCACTACCAACCCCTGGCCAGCTCTACCAGCCCTGGCCACCACCACCATGAGCTCTTGGCCACCATCACCAACCCCTGGCCACCTCTACCAGCCCTGGCTACCACCACCAAACCCTGGCTACCACCACCAGCCCACCTCCACCAGCCTTGGCCACTGCCACCAGCCCCTGGCCACCTCTACCAGCCCTGGCCACCAACACCACTAGCCCCTGGCCACCACCACCAACCCCCGGCCACTGCCACCAGTCCCTGGCCACCTCTACCAGTCCCTGGTCACCTCCACCAGCCCCTGGCCACTGCCACCAGCCCCTGGCCACCACCACCAACCCCTGGCCACCACCACCAACCCCTGGCCACCACCACCACCAGCCCCTGGCCACCTCTACCAGCCCCTGGCCACCACCACCAACCCCTGGCCACCACCACCAACCCCTGGTCACCTCTACCAGCCCCTGGCCACCACCACCAACCCCTGGCCACCGCCACCACCAGCCCCTGGCCACCTCTACCAGCCCCTGGCCACCACCACCACCACCCCCTGGCCAACTCTACCAGCCCCTGGCCACCACCACCAACCCCTGGCCACCACCAATGTGCCCTGGCTGTGGCCACCAAGCCCTGGGCACCCAACGCCACGGGGCCACCCATCCCTGCGACCCCACAGCCCTCTCGTCCCCGGGTCCCGCATCGCCCCCTCCCCCTTCCCGCCGCCTCCCGGGTCTCCCGGCCCCAGGCACCAACGTCCCCACGGGGTGTCCCCACGGTGTCCCCACGGTGTCCCCCCCCCCCACGCACCGATGTGGCGGTTGGGCAAGCGCTTGAGCAGACAGGGCTCCTCGTTGCCCGAGGGCGCCCGGATGCTGGCCGTCAGCAGGCTCAGGTCCGTCTCCGTGATCTTCAGCGAGACGTCCGTCGAGGTGCCCACGTTGAGCTGGGACGTCCGCATGGAGTCGTCCCCTGCCGAGGTGCCATCAGTGGGGCCCGCCGGGGGGGGACACACGGCACCAGGTGGGGCCGGGGGGACGGATGGATGGAGGGATGGAGGGATGGAGGGATGGAGGGATGGAGGGATGGATGGAGGGATGGAGGGATGGAGGGATGGATGGATGGAGGGATGGAGGGATGGATGGATGGATGGATGGAGGGATGGAGGGATGGATGGAGGGATGGAGGGATGGAGGGATGGAGGGATGGAGGGATGGAGGGATGGAGGGATGGATGGAGGGATGGATGGAGGGATGGATGGAGGGATGGAGGGATGGATGGATGGATGGATGGAGGGATGGAGGGATGGATGGAGGGATGGAGGGATGGAGGGATGGATGGATGGAGGGATGGAGGGATGGAGGGATGGAGGGATGGATGGATGGAGGGATGGATGGAGGGATGGAGGGATGGATGGATGGAGGGATGGATGGATGGAGGGATGGAGGGATGGATGGAGGGATGGAGGGATGGAGGGATGGAGGGATGGAGGGATGGAGGGATGGATGGAGGGATGGAGGGATGGATGGATGGAGGGATGGAGGGATGGATGGATGGACGGATGGATGGACGGAGGGATGGATGGAGGGATGGATGGATGGAGGGATGGATGGATGGATGGATGGAGGGATGGATGGATGGATGGATGGATGGATGGAGGGATGGACGGATGGATGGATGGATGGATGGGGTCTCCATGGCCACCTGGTGGCCACACAGGTGGCCCCACGGCCAAGGTCGCCATGGTTCTGGCAATGGGATCCCCGGGGATGGTCCCCATAGCCATGGGGGGGGGGTCCCCACGGCCCCCCCCCACAAAGGTCCCCAAGGCCACGTGATGGGGTCTTGGTGGCCAGGCACGGCCGGGGACACCATCGCTATGGAATGGGTTCCTGGGGGCCGTGCTGGTGTCCCCGTGACCACAACCACACCGGGTCCCCACGGCCACGCAGGCGCCTCCACGGCCGTTGACCACGTAGGTGTCCCCATGGCCATATGGAGAAGGTCCCCACGGCTGAGGCTGGAGAGGGTTCCCACAGCCACGTGATGGTGTCCCCAAGACCCCCTGAGGTCCCCATGGACCATGTGATGGGGTCTTCAAGGCCCCATGACGTCCCCATGGCCACATGATGGGTTCTTGGTGGCCAGAGATGGCCGGGGACACCACGGGTGTGTGATGGGTTCCTGGGGGCCACGCAGGTGTCCCCATGGCCATGACCACCACCAAGTAGGGTCTCCATGGCCCTGACCACACAGGTGTCCCCATGGCCATATGGAGAAGGTCCCCACAGCTGAGGCTAGACAGGGTTCCCACAGCCACAGGATGGTGTCCCCAAGGCCCCTTGAGGTCCCCAAGGCCATGTAATAGGGTCCCCAAGGCCCCATGATGTCCCCACGGACCATGTGATGGGGTCTTCAAGTCCCCATGACATCCCCATGGCCACGTGATGGGTTCTTGGTGGCCAAGGATGGCCGGGGACACCACGGGTGTGTGATGGGTTCCTGGGGGCCGTGCAGGTGTCCCCATGGCCATGACCACCACCAAGTAGGGTCTCCATGGCCGTGACCACGTAGGTGTCGCCCCCCCTCCCCCCGCCCTACGGAGGTCCCAAGGAGGTCCCAAGGACGAGGTCCTGGGTGGGGGCCTGTCTCACCGGTGATCTTGGCGGTGAAGGGGCTGCCCGGGATGTGCTTGTCATCGAAGCGGACGATGATGTTGTAGTCCCCGGGGGCGGTGGGCAGGTAGGACACGGTGCAGGTCCCGTCCTTGTTGTCCTGGCAGGTGATCTCCGCCTTGGAAGGGCCCTCCACCGCCAAGGAGAGCCCACCTGGGGGGCAGGAGATGGGCATTAGGGGTCTCCAACCCCCTCTCAGCCCCTCTTGGTGGCATCAATGGGGTCTCCAACCCCTTCCCAGCCCCTCTTGGTGGCATCGAGGAGGTCTCCGACCCCTTCCCAACCTCTCTTGGTGGCATCAACGGGGTGTCCAACCCCTTCCCAGCCCCTCTTGGTGGCATCGAGGGGGTCTCCGACCCCGTCCCAGCCCCTCTTGGTGGCATCAAGGAGGTCTCCAACCCTTTCCCAGCCCCTCTTGGTGGCATCAACAGGGTCTCCAACCCCTTCCCAACCCCTCTTGGTGTCATCGAGGTCTCCGACCCCTTCCCAGCCCCTCTTGGTGGCATCAAGGAGGTCTCCGACCCCTTCCCAACCCCTCTTGGTGGCATCAACAGGGTGTCCAACCCCTTCCCAGCCCCTCTTGGTGGCATCGAGGAGGTCTCCAACCCCTTCCCAACCCCTCTTGGTGGTATCAAGGGCATCTCCAACCCCTTCCCAACCCCTCTTGGTGGCATTGAGGAGGTCTCTGACCCCGTCCCAACCCCTCTTGGTGGCATCGAGGAGGTCTCTGACCCCTTCCCAGCCCTTCTTGGTGGTATTGAGGCCTCCAACCCCTTCCCAGCCGCTCTTGGTGTCATCGAGGTCTCCGACCCCTTCCCATCCCCTCTTGGTGGCATCGAGGAGGTCTCCGACCCCTTCCCAACCCCTCTTGGTGGCATCGAGGAGGTCTCCGACCCCTTCCCAACCCCTCTTGGTGGCACGGCGTGGGGTGACCACAACCCTCCCAGACCCCCTGGTTGTCCCCCTCGGCCACCGCTCACCCTCCCCGGCGTCCTTGGTGACGATGGTGAAGGTGCACGGCTTGTTGACCATGCCGTGGCTCAGCCCCGGCCCGTAGGCGCTGACGTGCCGGGGGTTGATGGCGTCCACGTAGAACTGGAGGGGACTCCCTGGGGACACGGGGCGGGGGGAGGGACACGGCGGTCGGGGACCCCACGGGGACACCAGCCCAGACCCACCACGGTCTCCTCATCCCATGACGCCCATCGTGGGCCCCAGCTCTCTGCCCCACGGCACCCAGCGTGGTCTCCCAACCCCATGGAACCTGTCATGGTCTCGCAACTCTATGGTACCCACCATGGTCTCCCAACCCCACGGAGCCCACCATGGTCTCCCAACCCCACGGTCTCCCAGCCCCACGGTCTCCCAGCCCCACAGAGCCCACCATGGTCTCCCAACCCCATGGTCTCCCAACCCCACCATGGTCTCCCAACCCCATGGTCTCCCAGCCCCATGGTGCCCACCATGGTCTACCATGGTCTTCCAACCCCACCATGGTCTACCATGGTCTTCCAACCCCACCACGGTCTACCATGGTCTTCCAACCCCACCATGGCCTCCCAGCCCCATGGAGCCTATCATGGTCTCCCAACCCCACGGAGCCCACCACGGTCTCCCAACCCCATCATGGTCTCCCATGGTCTCCCAATCCCATGGTGCCCACCACAGTCTCCCCAGTCTATTGCACCCAACTCAATGGTCCCCACCAGGGTCTCCCAGCCCCACAGAATCCACCAGGGTCTCCCAGCCCCATGGAGCCTATCATGGTCTACCATGGTCTTCCAACCCCACCATGGCCTCCCAGCCCCATGGTGCCCACCATGGTCTCCCAATCCCATCATGGTCTCCCAACCCCATGGAGCCCAACCCCATGGAGCCCACCATGGTCTCCCAACCCCATCACGGTCTCCCATGGTCTCCCAACCCCACGGAGCCCACCACGGTCTCCCAACCCCACGGTCTCCCAACCCCATGGAGCCCAACCCCATGGAGCCCACCATGGTCTCCCAACCCCATCATGGTCTCCCAACCCCATGGAGTCCACCACGGTCTCCCAACCCCATGGAGCCCAACCCCATGGAGCCCAACCCCATGGAGCCCACCACGGCGCCCCAACTTTATGGTACCCACCGTGATCTCCCAACCCCACGGAGACGATCACGGTCTCCCAACCCCATGGGGACCAACCCCACAGGTGCCCAACCAGGCCCAGGTGACGTCAGCCTGGCTCAACGCGCCCCCCAGCGCCCCCCAGCGCCCCCCGGGGGTCTCACCGGGGATGTGGTTGCCGTCGTAGCGGATGTCCATCTCGTGCAGCCCCTTCTCGGTGGGGGCGTAACGCACCGTCACCGTCCCGTCCTTGTTGTCGGTGATGTTGGGTCGCGCCGTCTTCCCCGAGGGCATCCGCACCTCCCCTACGGCCCCCCCACGTCAGCCGGCCACCGGCCACCGCTGGCTGGCGCCCCACGGCGCCCCCCGGCCCCGGCGTGTGCCCCCCCTGCCCACCCCACCCCACCCCGCCCCATACCTGTGATCTCGCCCTTCTGCACGGTGAAGGGGATGACCAGGTTGAAGGGCCGGAGGTTCTCAGCGGTGGCCGGGGGCTCATCCGTGGCCTGGCGCCGTGGGGCAGAGAGGAGGGGTAAGACCCACGGCACCCCAGCGGGGGCTGCCAACCCCATGGTGCCCACCACAGCCCCAACTCTCTGCCCCACGGCACCCAGCGTGGTCTCCTTACTCCATGGCTCCCAACACGGTCTCCCAACTCTCTGCCCCACGGCGCCCACCACGGTCTCCTCACCCCATGACATCCACCTTGGCCCCAACTCTCTGCCCCACGGCGCCCACCACGGTCTCCTCACCCCATGACGTCCACCATGGCCCCAACTCTCTGCCCCACGGCGCCCACCACGGTCTCCCAACCCCATGATGTCTACCACGGCCCCAACCCCATGGTGCCCCCCATCATCTCCCACTCCATGGTGTCCAACCCCATGGTGCCCCCCATCGTCTCCCACTCCATGGTGTCCAACCCCATGGTGCCCGCCGTCATATCCCGACCCCACAGAGCCCACCAGGGTCTCCCAGCTCTCTGATGCCCATCAGGGTCTCCCAACCCCACAGGGCCCACGGTGGTCTCCCAACCCCACGGAGCTTATCACGGTCTCCCAACCCCACGGAGCCCACCATGGTCTCCCATCCCCACAGAGCCCAACCCCATGGAGACTATCATGGTCTCCCAACCCCATGGTGCCCAGCCCCATGGAACCTGTCATGGTCTCCCAACTCTATGGTACCCACCATGGTCTCCCAACCCCATGAAGCTCAACCCCATGGAGACTATCATGGTCTCCCAACCCCATGGAGCCCACCAAGGTCTGCCAACCCCATCATGGTCTCCCATGGTCTCCCAGCCCCATGGTGCCCACCACATTTTCCAACCCCACGGAGCCCACCATGGTCTTCCAACCCCACAGAGCCCACCATGGTCTCCCAGCCCCATGGAGCTCAACCCTACGGAGCCCACCATGGTCTTCCAACCCCACAGAGCCCAACCCCATGGAGACTATCATGGTCTCCCAACCCCACAGAGCCCAACCCCATGGAGACTATCATGGTCTCCCAACCCCACGGAGCCCACCATGGTCTTCCAACCCCATGGAGCTCAACCCCATGGAGACTATCATGGTCTCCCAACCCCACAGAGCCCAACCCCATGGAGACTATCATGGTCTCCCAACCCTACGGAGCCCACCATGGTCTTCCAACCCCACAGAGCCCAACCCCATGGAGACTATCATGGTCTCCCAACCCCATGATGCCCACCATGGTCTTCCAACCCCATGGAGCTCAACCCCATGGAGACTATCATGGTCTTCCAACCCCACGGAGCCCACCATGGTCTTCCAACCCCACAGAGCCCAACCCCATGGAGCCCACCATGGTCTCCCAACCCCACAGAGCCCAACCCTACGGAGCCCACCATGGTCTCCCAACCCCACAGAGCCCAACCCCACGGAGCCCACCATGGTCTTCCAACCCCACAGAGCCCAACCCCACGGAGCCCACCATGGTCTCCCAACCCCACAGAGCCCAACCCCATGGAGACTATCATGGTCTCCCAACCCCACAGAGCCCAACCCTACGGAGCCCACCATGGTCTCCCAACCCCACGGAGCCCACCATGGTCTTCCAACCCCACAGAGCCCAACCCCATGGAGCCCACCATGGTCTCCCAACCCCACGGAGCCCACCATGGTCTTCCAACCCCATGGAGCTCAACCCTATGGAGCCCACCGTGGTCTCCCAACCCCAGGGAGCCCACCACGCCCCGCCCCCTACCCCGCCAAGGCCACCCACCAGGACGTGGAAGGGGCTGTTGGGGACGTGCTCGCCCCCGAAGCGGATGGTGATGACGTATTTGCCGGGCTCGGGGGCGGTGTAGAAGATGTCGAAGGTGCCGTCGTGGTTCTCCACCACGTCCACGTCCAGCTCGGCCCCGTCGGGGGTGGACACCTTGCAGGTGACCTTGCCCTGCCCGGCCGCCTTGGCGTCCACCGTGATCACCGTCTCCTCCCCGATCTGGATGGTGGGGCCCAGACAGGCACCTGGGGGGCGGGGGGAGAAGGTGTCACTCGTGGCCGTGGGGGGGGGAGCGCCCAGCCCCACAAGTGCGCGTGTCCCACCCCCCAACCCCCGGCGCCGCTTACCCAGTCCATGGCCCCCGATGGACACTGCAAGAGAGAGCGGGGAGAGGGCGTGAGACGGGGCTGGGGGGGCCGGGCTGGTTGTGGGGCTGGGTTGGGGGGCCGGGTTGGGGGGCCGGGGTGGTTGGGGGGCTGGGCTGGGGGGCTGAGTTGGGGGGCTGGGTTGTTGGGGGGCTGGGTTGGTTGGGGGGCTGGATTGTTGGGGGGCTGGGTTGTTGGGGGGCTGGGTTTGGGGGCCAGGTTGGTTGGGGGGCTGGGTTGGGGGGCTGAGTTGGGGGGCTGGGTTGTTGGGGGGCTGGGTTGGTTGGGGGGCTGGATTGTTGGGGGGCTGGGTTGTTGGGGGGCTGGGTTTGGGGGCCAGGTTGGTTGGGGGGCCAGGTTGGGGGGCTGGGCTGGTTGGGGGGCTGAGTTGGGGGGCCGGGTTGTTGGGGGCGTGGGTTGGTTGGGGGGCTGGATTGTTGGGGGGCTGGGTTTGGGGGCCAGGTTGGTTGGGGGGCTGGGTTGGGGGGCTGAGTTGGGGGGCTGGGTTGGTGGGGGGACAGGTTGGGGGGCTGGGTTGGGGGGCTGAGCTGGGGGGCCGGGTTGGGGGGCTGGGTTGTTTGGGGGGCTGGGTTGGGGGGCTGAGTTGGGGGGCTGGGTTGGTTGGGGGGCTGGGTTGGAGGGCTGGGTTGTTGGGGGGCCAGGTTGGTTGGGGGGCTGGCTTGGGGGGCTGGGCTGGGGAGCTGACTTGGTTGGGGTTCTGGACTGTTGGGGGTCTGGGTTGTTGGGGGGCCGGGTTGGTTGGGGGGCTCCAGGGGGCCGAAGCGTCCTGCTCTGCCCGGGGGGCACCTGCTCAGCCCCACTGCGCCGTGGGGCAGGGATGGGGGGGTAGTTGGGGGGGGGTGGGGTGTTGGGGGTAGCCGTGGGGCAGGTGGAGGTGATGGGGGGCAGCAGCTATGGGGCAGGGAGTGGGGTGAGGAGCTGCCGTGGGGCAACATGGGGCAAGGCGGGGGGGGGCTGGGGTGGGATGTGGGGCAACAAGGGGATGCCGTGGGGCAGGGAGAGGAATCTGTGGGGCAGGGAGGGGATGCCATGAGGCGGTGTGGGGCAGCGTGGGGATGCTGTGGGGTGGCAGCAGGCAGCACAGGGATGCCGTGGGGCAGTGGAAGACGCTGTGGGGCAGCAGGGGGATGCCGTGGGGCAGTGTGGGGCAGCATGGGGAATCTGTAGGGCAGCAGAGGGGTGCCATGGGGCAGCGAGGGGCAGCATGGGGAATCTGTGGGTCAGGGAGGGGATTCCATGGGGCAGCGTGGGGATGCTGTGGGGTGGCAGGAGGCATCAGAGAGATGCCTTAGCGCCAGCGGAGGACGCCGTGGGGCAGGGAGGAGATGCTGTGGGTCAGGCAAGGGAAGCCGCGGGGCAGTGAAGGGATGCCGTGGGGCGATGTGGGGCAGTGTGGGGCAGGGAGGGGATTCCATGGGGCAGCGTGGGGATGCCGTGGGGGTGGCAGGAGGCAACAGAGGGATGCCATGGGGCAGTGGAGGATGCTGTGGGGCAGGGACAAGATGCTGTGGGTCAGGCAAGGGAAGCCGTGGGGCAGCGAAGGGATGCCGTGGGGCGATGTGGGGCAGGGAGGGGCTTCCGTGGGGCAGCGCGAGGATGCCGTGGGGGTGGCAGGAGGCAGCAGAGGGACGCCTTAGTGACAGCGGAGGACACCGTGGGGCAGCGAGGGGATGCCGTGGGGCAGGGACGGGCAGCGTGGGGAATCTGTGGGGCAGCAGAGGGGTGCCGTGGGGCAGTGTGGGGCAGCATGGGGAATCTGTGGGGCAGCAGGGGGGGTGCCGTGGGGCAGTGTGGGGCAGCGCGGGGATGCTGTGGGGTGGCAGGAGGCAGCAGAGGGACGCCTTAGTGACAGTGGAGGACACTGTGGGGCAGCGAGGGGATGCCGTGGGGCAGGGACGGGCAGCATGGGGAATCTGTGGGGCAGCAGAGGGGTGCTGTGGGGCAGCGTGGGGCAGCGCGGGGATGCCGTGGGGGTGGCAGGAGGCAGCAGAGGGACACCTTAGCGCCAGCGGAGGACGCCGTGGGGCAGGGAGGAGATGCTGTGGGTCAGGCAAGGGAAGCCGTGGGGCAGCGAAGGGATGCCGTGGGGCGATGTGGGGCAGTGTGGGGCATCCATGGGGCAGCGCGGGGATGCCGCGGGGGTGGCAGGAGGCAGCAGAGGGACGCCTTAGCGACAGTGGAGGACACCGTGGGGCAGCGAGGGGATGCCGTGGGGCAGGGACGGGCAGCGTGGGGAATCTGTGGGGCAGCAGGGGGGTGCCGTGGGGCAGTGTGGGGCAGCATGGGGAATCTGTGGGGCAGCAGGGGGGGTGCCGTGGGGCAGCGTGGGGCAGTGCGGGGATGCCGTGGGGGTGGCAGGAGGCAGCAGGGGGACGCCTTAGTGCCAGCGGAGGACGCCGTGGGGCAGGGAGGAGATGCTGTGGGTCAGGCAAGGGAAGCCGTGGGGCAGCGAAGGGATGCCGTGGGGTGATGTGGGGCAGTGTGGGGCAGGGAGGGGATTCCATGGGGCAGCGTGGGGATGCCGTGGGGTGGCAGGAGGCAGCAGAGGGACACCTTAGCGCCAGCGGAGGACGCCGTGGGGCAGGGAGGAGATGCTGTGGGTCAGGCAAGGGAAGCCGTGGGGCAGCGAAGGGATGCCGTGGGGCGATGTGGGTCAGGGAGGGGCTTCCGTGGGGCAGCGCGGGGATGCCGTGGGGGTGGCAGGAGGCAGAAGAGGGACACCTTAGTGACAGTGAAGGACACCGTGGGGCAGCAGGGGGATGCCGTGGGGCAGGGACGGGCAGCGTGGGGAATCTGTGGGGCAGCAGAGGGGTGCCGTGGGGCAGCGTGGGGCAGCGCGGGGATGCCGTGGGGGTGGCAGGAGGCAGCAGGGGGACACCTTAGCGCCAGCGGAGGCCGGCGCGGGGCAGCGAGGGGGACGCCGCGGGGCGGGGAGGGAGAAGCCGTGGGGCAGGCTGTGGGGCAGCGGCGGGGGGGGGGGATGTGTGGGGCGGCCCCACCTGTGACGAGGCACTTGCTGGCGTCGCCGGCGGGCACGGCGAGGCAGCGGAAGGGCGAGCAGGGGATCTCGTCGCCGCCGTAGCGCACGGTGCTGGTGTAGCGCCCGGGCAGCGCCGGCACGTAGGACACGCCGTAGGTCCCGTCCCCACGGTCCCGGATGGCGGCTTCCGTGGGGCGCCCCTCGGGGTCCTGCGCGCGCACACACACACACCCCCCCGCCCCACACACACCCCGCGTCAGACACCCGCCGGACGGGGGGGAGAGCAGCGTGTGGGGCTCAGCGACCCATAGCGTTGGGTGACAGGGGACCATATGGGGCTCAGCGACCCATAGCGTGGGTGACAGGGTGACATGTGGGGCTCAGAGACCCATGGAATGGGTGTAAAAGCCCAATGTGGGGCTCAGTGACCCACAGCGTGGGTGACAGGGTGACATGGGGGGCTCAGCGACCCATGGAATGGGGGTGAGAGCATTAGGTGGGGCTCAGCGACCCATAGCATTGGGTGACAGGGGACCATATGGGGGCTCAGCGACCCATAGCATTGGGTGACAAGGGACCATACAGGGCTCAGCGACCCATAGCATTGGGTGACAGGGGACCATATGGGGCTCAGCGACCCATGGAATGGGGGTGAGAGCACCATGTGGGGCTCAGCGACCCATAGCGTTGGGTGACAGGGGACCACGTGGGGCTCAGCGACCCATGGAATGGGGGTGAGAGCACCACGTGGGGCTCAGCGACCCATAGCGTTGGGTGACAGGGCGACATGTGGGGCTCAGCGACCCATGGAATGGGGGTGAGAGCAGCGTGTGGGGCTCAGCGACCCATAGCGTTGGGTGACAGGGGACCATATGGGGCTCAGCGACCCATGGAATGGGGGTGAGAGCACCGTGTGGGGCTCAGCGACCCATAGCGTTGGGTGACAGGGGACCATATGGGGCTCAGCGACCCATAGCGTGGGTGACAGGGCGACATGTGGGGCTCAGCAACCCATGGAATGGGTGTAAAAGCCCCATGTGGGGCTCAGCGACCCACAGCGTGGGTGACAGGGGACCATATGGGGCTCAGCGACCCATAGCGTTGGGTGATAGGGCAACATGTGGGGCTCAGCGACCCATGGAATGGGTGTAAAAGCCCAATGTGGGGCTCAGCGACCCATAGCATGGGTGACAGGGCAACATGTGGGGCTCAGCGACCCATGGAATGGGGGTGAGAGCACCATGTGGGGCTCAGCGACCCATAGCGTTGGGTGACAAGGGGACCATACGGGGCTCAGCGACCCATAGCGTGGGTGACAGGGTGACATGTGGGGCTCAGCGACCCATGGAATGGGTGTAAAAGCCCAATGTGGGGCTCAGCGACCCACAGCGTGGGTGACAGGGGACCATATGGGGCTCAGCGACCCATAGCGTTGGGTGACAGGGGACCATATGGGGCTCAGCGACCCATGGAATGGGGGTGAGAGCAGCGTGTGGGGCTCAGTGACCCATAGCGTTGGGTGACAGGGGACCATATGGGGCTCAGCGACCCATAGCGTGGGTGACAAGGGACCATATGGGGGCTCAGCGACCCATAGCGTTGGGTGATAGGGCAACATGTGGGGCTCAGCGACCCATGGAATGGGTGTAAAAGCCCAATGTGGGGCTCAGCGACCCATAGCATGGGTGACAGGGCAACATGTGGGGCTCAGCGACCCATGGAATGGGGGTGAGAGCACCGTGTGGGGCTCAGCGACCCATAGCGTGGGTGACAGGGCAACATGTGGGGCTCAGCAACCCATAGCGCTGGGTGACAAGGGACCATATGGGGGCTCAGTGACCCATAGCGTGGGTGACAGGGCAACATGTGGGGCTCAGCGACCCACAGCGTGGGTGACAGGGGACCATATGGGGCTCAGCGACCCATGGAATGGGGGTGAGAGCATCATATGGGGCTCAGCGACCCATAGCGTGGGTGACAGGGGACCATATGGGGCTCAGCGACCCATAGCATGGGTGACAGGGCAACATGTGGGGCTCAGCGACCCATAGCGCTGGGTGACAGGGGACCATATGGGGCTCAGCGACCCATGGAATGGGGGTGAGAGCACCATGTGGGGCTCAGCGACCCATAGCGTTGGGTGACAGGGGACCATACGGGGCTCAGCGACCCATGGAATGGGTGTAAAAGCCCAATGTGGGGCTCAGCGACCCATAGCAATGAGTGACAGGGCAACATGTGGGGCTCAGTGACCCATGGAATGGGTGTAAAAGCCCAATGTGGGGCTCAGCGACCCACAGCGTGGGTGACAGGGGACCATACGGGGCTCAGCGACCCATAGCGTTGGGTGACAGGGGACCATATGGGGCTCAGCGACCCATGGAATGGGGGTGAGAGCAGCGTGTGGGGCTCAGTGACCCATAGCGTTGGGTGACAGGGGACCATATGGGGCTCAGCGACCCATAGCGTGGGTGACAAGGGACCATATGGGGGCTCAGCGACCCATAGCGTTGGGTGATAGGGCAACATGTGGGGCTCAGCGACCCATGGAATGGGTGTAAAAGCCCAATGTGGGGCTCAGCGACCCATAGCATGGGTGACAGGGCAACATGTGGGGCTCAGCGACCCATGGAATGGGGGTGAGAGCACCGTGTGGGGCTCAGCGACCCATAGCGTGGGTGACAGGGCAACATGTGGGGCTCAGCAACCCATAGCGCTGGGTGACAAGGGACCATATGGGGGCTCAGTGACCCATAGCGTGGGTGACAGGGCAACATGTGGGGCTCAGCGACCCACAGCGTGGGTGACAGGGGACCATATGGGGCTCAGCGACCCATGGAATGGGGGTGAGAGCACCATATGGGGCTCAGCGACCCATGGAATGGGGGTGAGAGCATCATATGGGGCTCAGCGACCCATAGCGTGGGTGACAGGGGACCATATGGGGCTCAGCGACCCATAGCATGGGTGACAGGGCAACATGTGGGGCTCAGCGACCCATAGCGCTGGGTGACAGGGGACCATATGGGGCTCAGCGACCCATGGAATGGGTGTAAAAGCCCAATGTGGGGCTCAGCGACCCATAGCAATGAGTGACAGGGGACCATATGGGGCTCAGCGACCCATGGAATGGGGGTGAGAGCATCATATGGGGCTCAGCGACCCACAGCGTGGGTGACAGGGGACCATATGGGGCTCAGCGACCCATAGCGTGGGTGACAGGGGACCATATGGGGCTCAGCGACCCATAGCATGGGTGACAGGGCAACATGTGGGGCTCAGCGACCCATAGCGTTGGGTGACAGGGGACCATATGGGGCTCAGCGACCCATGGAATGGGGGTGAGAGCACCATGTGGGGCTCAGCGACCCATAGCGTTGGGTGACAGGGGACCATATGGGGCTCAGCGACCCATAGCGTTGGGCGCCAGGACAACATATGGGGCTCAGCGACCCACAGCGTGGGTGACAGGGAACCATATGGGGCTCAACGACCCATAGCGTTGCGTGACAGGGGACCATATGGGGCTCAGCGACCCATAGCGTTGCGTGACAGGGGACCATATGGGGCTCAGCGACCCATAGCGTTGGGTGACAGGGGACCATGTGGGGCTCAGCGACCCATGGAATGGCGGTGAGAGCACCATGTGGGGCTCAGCGACCCATAGCAATGAGTGACAGGGCAACATGTGGGGCTCAGCGACCCATGGAATGGGGGTGAGAGCAGCGTGTGGGGCTCAGCGACCCATAGCGTTGGGTGACAGGGGACCATGTGGGGCTCAGCGACCCATGGAATGGGGGTGAGAGCACCATGTGGGGCTCAGCGACCCATAGCAATGAGTGACAGGGAAACATGTGGGGCTCAGCAACCCACAGCGTGGGTGACAGGGGACCATATGGGGCTCAGTGACCCACGGCATTGGGTGCCAGGGCAACATGTGGGTCTCAGCCCCCAATGCCATGGCTTCTGGCTCACCGTATGGGTCCCCGCCACCCCATGCCTTGGGTTCTAGGTCACTCTATGGGTCTCATCACCCAACGCCATGGATTCTGGGTCAACTTGTGGGTCTCAGCCCCCAACCTCACGGCTTCCAACTCACTGTATGGGTCTCCCCACCCCATGCCTTGGGTTCTAGGTCATTCTATGGGTCTCAGCCCCCAATGCCATGGCTTCTGGGTCAACTTGTGGGTCCCAGCCCCCAATGCCATGGGTTCCAGGTCACTCTATGGGTCTCAGCCCCCAATGCCATGGCTTCTGGGTCAACTTGTGGGTCCCAGCCCCCAATGCCATGGGTTCCAGGTCGCTCTATGGGTCTCAGCCCCCAATGCCATGGGTTCTGGGTCACCCTATGGGTCTCTGCCCCCAATGCCTTGGGTTCTAGGTCACTCTATGGGTCTCATCACCCAATGCCATGGCTTCTGGGTCAACTTGTGGGTCTCAGCCCCCAACCTCATGTCTTCCAACTCACCGTATGGGTCTCCCCACCCCATGCCTTGGGTTCTAGGTCACTCTATGGGTCTCAGCCCCCAACGCCATGGCTTCTGGATCAACTTGTGGGTCCCACCCCCCAACCTCACGGCTTCCACCTCACCGTATGGGTCTCCCCCACCCCACGCCTCGGGTTCTGGGTCACTCTATGGGTCTCATCACCCAATGCCATGGATTCTGGGTCAACTTGTGGGTCTCATCACCCAATACCATGGGTTCCGGGTCAACATATGGGTCTCTGTCCCCAGCGCCATGGCTTCTGGATCAACTTGTGGGTCCCACCCCCCAACCTCATGGCTTCCAACTCACTGTATGGGTCTCCCCCACCCCATGCCTTGGGTTCTAGGTCACTCTATGGGTCTCAGCCCCCAACGCCATGGGTTCTAGATCAACTTGTGGGTCCCAGCCCCCAATGCCATGGGTTCCAGGTCACCCTATGGGTCTCATCACCCAACGCCACGGATTCTGGATCAACTTGTGGGTCCCACCCCCCAACCTCATGGCTTCCAACTCACCGTATGGGTCTCCCCCACCCCACGCCTTGAGTTCTGGGTCACTCTATGGGTCTCTGTCCCCAACACCATGGGTTCTAGGTCACTCTATGGGTCTCAGCCCCCAATGCCATGGGTTCCGGGTCACTCTATGGGTCTCATCACCCAATGCCATGGGTTCCAGGTCACCCTATGGGTCTCAGCCCCCAACGCCATGGCTTCTGGATCAACTTGTGGGTCCCACCCCCCAACCTCACGGCTTCCAACTCACCGTATGGGTCCCCCCCACCCCACGCCTCGGGTTCCGGGTCTCTCTACGGATCCCCCCCCCCCCCCCCTTCCCAGTGCCGCGGCTGCCGGCTCCCCTTACCCCAACCCCCCCCTTTTCCTTTATCCCCCCCTCCTCCCCCCAGCCCCACGGCTGCCCCCTGGCGCCCCACGGCTGACCAGGATCTGGACGCTGAGCAGCCCCTCGCCGGCCTCGCGGGCGTCGATGGTGAACTCCACGGGGAGGCTGGCGGGGACGGCGCCCGCGCTCAGCCCGGGGCCGCTGGCTCGCACCTTGCTGGCGTCGTGGCCCGGCACCACCTGGATCTTGAAGGGGCTTTGGGGGGCGCGGAAAGGGGGGGTCAGTGTGTGGGGCGGGTGGGGGATGGACCCACACACACACACACCCACCTCCACCCCCCCGCCGCCGTGGGGCGGCCGGGCCTCACCTGCGCGGCACCTCCTGGCCGGCGAAGCGCACGGCGGCCGTGTGGGGCCCCGCGGTGGCCGGGGTGTAGGTGACCTTGTGGGTCCCGTCCCCGTTGTCCCGCACCTCCAGCGGCACCGGCAGCCCTGCGGGAAAGCGGCGGCGTCAGTGGGGCAGGGGGGTGGGGGGGGGGGGGAAGGGCGCCATGGGGCGGGAGGACACACACACACACACACACACACACACACACCACCCCTGTGGGATCTGTGGGGCTGGACAACCTGCGGAACGTGGGATCTATGGGGTTGGACACCCTGTGGGATCTATGGGGCTGGACACCCTGTGGGATCTATGGGGCTGGACAACCTGCGGAACGTGGGATCTATGGGGTTGGACACCCTATGGACCATGGAATCTATGGGGCTGGACACCCTGTGGGATCTGTGGGGCTGGACAACCTGCGGAACGTGGAATCCGTGGGGTTGGACAACCCGTGGGATCTATGGGGCTGGACACCCTACGGAACATGGAATCCGTGGGGTTGGACACCCCGTGGGATCTATGGGGCTGGACACCCTATGGACCATGGAATCTATGGGGCTGGACACCCTACGGAACATGGAATCCATGGGGTTGGACACCCTGTGGGATCTATGGGGCTGGACGCCCTGTGGATCATGGAATCTATGGGGTTGGACACCCTGTGGGATCTGTGGGGCTGGACAACCCGCGGAACGTGGGATCTATGGGGTTGGACGCCCCGTGGGATCTATGGGGCTGGACACCCTGTGGGATCTGTGGGGCTGGACAACCTGCAGAACACGGGATCTATGGGGTTGGACACCCCGTGGGATCTATGGGGCTGGACACCCTATGGACCATGGAATCTATGGGGCTGGACACCCTACGGAACATGGAATCCATGGGGTTGGACACCCTGTGGGATCTATGGGGCTGGACGCCCTGTGGATCATGGAATCTATGGGGTTGGACACCCTGTGGGATCTGTGGGGCTGGACAACCCGCGGAACATGGGATCTATGGGGTTGGACGCCCCGTGGGATCTATGGGGCTGGACACCCTATGGACCATGGAATCTATGGGGCTGGACACCCTACGGAACATGGAATCCACAGGGTTGGAGGCCTTGTGGGATCTATGGGGCTGGACGCCCTGTGGAACAGCAGATCTATGGGGTTGGACACCTTGTGGGATCTATGAGGCTGGACACCCTGTGGATCATGGAATCTATGGGGCTGGACACCCTGTGGGATCTATGGGGCTGGACGCCCTGTGGGATCTGTGGGGCTGGACAACCTGCGGAACATGGGATCTATGGGGTTGGACAACCCGTGGGATCTATGGGGCTGGACACCCTATGGACCATGGAATCTATGGGGCTGGACACCCTACGGAACATGGAATCCATGGGGTTGGACACCCTGTGGGATCTATGGGGCTGGACGCCCTGTGGATCATGGAATCTATGGGGCTGGACACCCTACGGAACATGGAATCCACGGGGTTGGAGGCCTTGTGGGATCTATGGGGCTGGACGCCCTGTGGAGCAGCGGATCTGTGGGGTTGGACACCCTGTGGGATCTGTGGGGCTGGACACCTTATGGAACCTGGAATCTATGGGGCTGGGCACCCTGTGGAGCAGGGGATCCATGGGGCTGGACACCCTACGGAACAAGGAATCTATGGGGTTGGACACCCCATGGATCATGGAATCTATGGGGTTGGACACCCTGTGGACCATGGAATCTATGGGGCTGGACAACCCACGGAACGAGGCATCTATGGGGTTGGACGCCCTGTGGGATCTGTGGGGCTGGACACCTTATGGAACCTGGAATCTATGGGGCTGGGCACCCTATGGAGCAGGGGATCCATGGGGCTGGACACCCTGTGGGATCTATGGGGCTGGACACCCTATGGACCATGGAATCTATGGGGCTGGACACCCTACGGAACATGGAATCCGTGGGGTTGGACACCCTGTGGGATCTGTGGGGCTGGACAACCTGCGGAACATGGGAACTATGGGGTTGGACACCCCGTGGGATCTATAGGGCTGGACACCCTGTGGATCATGGAATCTATGGGGCTGGACACCCTGTGGAGCAGGGGATCCATGGGGCTGGACACCTTGTGGGATCTATGGGGCTGGACACCCTGTGGATCATGGAATCTATGGGGCTGGACACCCTGTGGAGCAGGGGATCCATGGGGCTGGACACCCTATGGATCAAGGAATCTATGGGGTTGGACACCCTGTGGGATCTATGGGGTTGGACACCCTGTGGAGCAGGGGATCCATGGGGCTGGACACCTTGTGGGATCTATGGGGCTGGACACCTTATGGAACCTGGAATCTATGGGGCTGGACACCCTGTGGAGCAGGGGATCCGTGGGGCTGGACACCCTACAGACCATGGAATCCATGGGGTTGGAGGCCTTGTAGGATCTCTGGGGCTGGACACCTTATGGAACCTGGAATCTATGGGGCTGGACACCCTATGGAGCAGGGGACCCATGGGGCTGGAGGCCTTGTGGGATCTCTGGGGCTGGACGCCCTGTGGTGCAGGGGATCCATGGGGCTGGACACCCTACGGAAGGTGGAATCTATGGGGTTGGACACCCTGTGGGATCTCTGGGGCTGGATACCTCATGGAACCTGGAATCTATGGGGCTGGACATCTTATGGACCATGGAATCTATGGGGCTGGACACCCTACGGAGTAGGGGATCCATGGGGTTGGACACCCCATGGAGTAGAGGATCTATGGGGCAGGGCACCCCATGGAGTAGAGGATCTATGGGGCAGGACACCCCATGGAGCAGGACGTCCCTGGGCAAGGCAACCCCATGGGCTGGAGCACTGCAGAGAGGAGGACATGCCGTGGGGCAGGACACCCCACGGAGGGGGACACCCCATAGAGGGGGACACCCCATGGGTCAGGACACCCCATAGAGGAGGACACCCCACAGGGCACCCCATGGGTCAGGACACCCCATGGGTCAGGACACCCCACAGGAGAACACCCCATAGAGGAGGACACCCCATGGAGAAGGACACCCCACAGGAGAACGCCCCATAGAGAACACCCCATAGAAGCGGCCACCCCACAAGAGAACACCCCATGGGTCAGGACACCCCATGGGTCAGGACACCCCATGGAGAAGGACACCCCACAGAGGAGGACACCCCATGGAGAAGGACACCCCACAGGAACACCCTATGGGTCAGGACACCCCATAGAGGCAGCCACCCCACAGGAGGACACCCCATGGGTCAGGACACCCCACAGGAGAACACCCCATAGAGGAGAACACCCCATAGAGGTGGCCACCCCACAGGAGAACACCCCATGGTGAAGGACACCCCATAGAGGAGAACACCCCATGGGTCAAGACACCCCATGGAGAAGGACACCCCATGGAGAAGCACACCCCACAGGACACCCTATGGGTCAGGACACCCCATGGAGAAGGACACCCCATAGAGGAGAACACCCCATGGAGAAGGACACCCCACAGGACACCCTATGGGTCAGGACACCCCATAGAAGCGGCCACCCCACAGGAGGACACCCCATAGAGGAGAACACCCCATAGAGGAAGACACCCTATGGGTCAGGACACCCCACAGGAACACCCCATGGGTCAGGACACCCCATAGACGCAGCCACCCCACAGGAGGACACCCCATGGAGAAGGACACCCCATAGAGGAGGACACCCCATGGGTCAGGACACCCCATGGGTCAGGACACCCCACAGAGGCGGCCACCCCACAGGAGGACACCCCATAGAGGAGAACACCCCATGGAGAAGGACACCCCATGGGTCAGGACACCCCACAGGAACACCCCATGGGTCAGGACACCCCATAGAAGCGCCCACCCCACAGGAGAACACCCCATAGAGGAGAACACCCCATGGAGAAGGACACCCCATAGAAGAGGTCACCCCACAGGACGCCCCACGGGCCCGGTTCCCCCCTGCAAGCTTTCCGTCGGCGCCGCCCCCCACCTCCCCGCCCCACGGCGCGTCCCCACCTACCCGAGGGTCCCAGCAGCGTGACCTCCAGTGGGGCCAGCCCCGCGGCGCTGCAGTCCACCGTGAAGCTGTGGGGCACCCGCGCCCTCACGCTGGGGCCCAGCCCCGGCCCCGAACATTTCACCTTCCCGGGGTCCACCACCTCCTGCACCCGCACCCGGAAGGGGCTCCCTGCGCCGGGGGGACGGGGGTCAGCGCCCGCAGGGGGGCACGTGGCCACCGGCTCGGCGAGGCCACGGGGCTCACCGGGGCCAGGGGGGCAACGTGGGGCGGGGGGTCAGTGTGGGGCAGGGGGACGGCGCGGGCATGGGGATGGCATGGCCACGGGGTCAACGTGGGACAGGGGGTCAATGTGGGGCAGGGGGACGGTGCAGGCATGGGGTCAACGTGGCCATGGGGTCAACGTGGGGCAGGGGGACGGCGTGGCCATGGGGTCAGTGTGGGGCAGGGGGACAGTGTGGCCATGGGGTCAAGACAGCCATGGGGTCTACGTGGCCACAGGGTCAACGGGGCCAGGGGGTCAACGTGGGGCAGGGGGACGGCGTGGCCATGGGGTCAACGTGGGCACAGGGTCAACGTGGGCATGGGGTCTACGTGGGGCAGGGGGACGGCGTGGCCATGGGGTCAACGCGGCCATGGGGTCTACGTGGCCATGGGGTCAACGTGGGCATGGGGTCAATGTGGGGCAGGGGGACAGCATGGCTATGGGGTCAACGTGGGCATGGGGTCAACGTGGGGCAGGGGGACGGCGTGGCCATGGGGTCAATGTGGGGCAGGGGGACGGCGTGGCCATGGGGTCAACGCGGCCATGGGGTCAACATGGGCACGGGGTCAACGTGGGGCAGGGGGACGGCATGGCCATGGGGTCAATGTGGGCATGGGGTCAACATGGCCATGGGGTCAACGTGGGGCAGGGGATCTACGTGGGCATGGGGTCAATGTGGGGCAGGGGGACGGCGTGGCCATGGGGTCTATGTGGGCATGGGGTCAACACAGCCATGGGGTCAATGTGGGGCAGGGGACGGTGTGGCCATGGGGTCAACATGGCCATGGGGTCTACATGGCCACAGGGTCAACATGGGCATGGGGTCAACGTGGGGCAGGGGGATGGCGTGGCCATGGGGTCAACTTGGCCATGGGGTCAACGTGTCCAAGGGGTCAAAGCATCCAAGGGGTCAACACGGCCATGGGGTCAACGTGGCCATGGGGTCAACACAGCCATGGGGTCAACACGGCCATGGGGTCAACACGGCCATGGGGTCAACGTGGCCATGGGGTCAACGGGGCCATAGGGTCAACGGGGCCATAGGGTCAACACGGCCATGGGGTCAATGTGGCCATGGGGTCAACGTGGGCATGGGGTCAACGTGGCCATGGGGTCAACGTGGCCATGGGGTCAACACGGCCATGGGGTCAACGTGGCCATGGGGTCAATGTGCCCAAGGGGTCAACGTGGCCATGGGGTCAACACGTTCAAGGGGTCAACATGGGCCTGGGGTCAACGTGGCCATGGGGTCATTGTGGCCATGGGGTCAACGTGGGCATGTCCACGGGGAGGACGCGGGGACGGGGTCGGCGTGGCCGTGGGGCGGCCGTGGGGCCAGCCCACGGGTGGGCTCGGCGTAGGCACGGGGTCGCCGCGGGGTTGGTGGTGACCCCCTCCACCCGCCGGTCCCCCGGGGAACCCACCTCCGACCCACGGCCGGGCTGGTGGGTCCCGTCCCCCCCCCCACCTCAGCCCCCCATCTCCCCCCGGCCCCACACGCACCGGGGATGGGGTGGCCCCCGAAGGTGATGTTGACGTCGTAGTCGCCGGGCGTGAAGGGGACGTACTCCACCGAGCAGCTCCCGTCCTTGTTGTCCTTGCAGGACATCTTGGCCTCCGAGGGCCCCTCGATGGCCAGGCCCAGCCCCCCGGTGCCAGCCCCCCTGGGGACACCCACCCGCTCAGGGCCACCGCGGCGGCTGCCGGGGGGCGGGGGCGGGGGGAAGGGGCGGCCACCACCGGGGCGGGTGCCGGAGGGAGAGGGGTGATGGGAGGTGGCACCTCCACGGCAAGAAGGTGGAGGTGCCACCTCCATGGTAGGGAGATGGAGGGGACGGGTTGGTGGCAGGGGATGGAGGTGGCACCTCCACAGCAAGAGGACGGAGATGCCACGTTGGTGTCAAGGAGATGGAGGTGCCACCTCCGCGGTAGGGAGATGGAGGGGACGGGTTGGTGGCAGGGGATGGAGGTGGCACCTCCATGGCAAGGGAACGGAGGCGCCACATTGGTGGCAGGGGGATGGAGGTGGCACCTCCACGGCAACGGAATGGAGGGGCCACGTTGGTGGCAGGGGGATGGAGGTGGCACCTCCCTGGCACGGGGATGGAGGGGCCACGTTGGTGGCATGAGGATGGAGGTGGCACGAGGATGGAGGTGGCACCTCCACGGCAAGAGGACAGAGATGCCACCTCCATGGTAGCAAGAATGAGGTGCCACGTTGGTGGCAGGAGGATGGAGGTGTCACGTTGGTGGCATGGAGATGGAGGGGACGGGTTGGTGGCAGGGGGATGGAAGTGCCACCTCGACGGCCCGGGGATGGAGGGGCCATGTTGGTGGCGTGAGGATGGAGGTGGCACCTCCATGGCAAGAAGGTGGAGGTGCCACCTCCGTGGTAGGAAGAGGGAGGTGCCAGGTTGGTGGCAGGGGATGGAGGTGTCACGTTGGTGGCATGGAGATGGAGGGGACAGGTTGGTGGCAGGGGATGGAGGTGTCACGTTGGTGGCAGGGGGTTGGAAGTGCCACCTCCAGGGCAGTGGGGTGGAGGGGCCGGGTTGGCAGCAAGGAGATGGAGGTGCCACCTCCGTGGCAGGGGGACAAAGATGCCACAGTGGTGGCACATCCAATGGAAGAGGACGGAGGTGGCACCTCCATGGGAGGGGTTGGAAGTGCCAGGTGATGGCATGGGATGGAGGTGGCACGTCCAATGGAGAAGGAGGGAGGTGGCACGTCCATGGGGAGGGGATGGAGGTGGCAGGTTGGTGGCATGGGATGGAGGTGGCATGTCCAGGGGAAGGGACAGAGGTGGCGGGTTGGTGACATGGGATGCCACCATGGAGGTGGCATGTCCAGTAGAGGAGGACGGAGGTGGCACCTCCAGGGGAAGGGATGAAGGTGGTGGGTTGGTGACATGGGATGGAGGTGGCACCTCCATGGGAAGGGATGGAGGTGGGATGTTGGTGGCATGGGATGGAGGTGGCACATCCAGTGGAGGAGGAGGATGGAGGTAGCACCTCCAGGGGAAGGGACAGAGGTGGGAGGTTGGTGGCATGGGATGGAGGTGGCACCTCCATGGGAAGGGACGGAGGTGGGAGGTTGGTGGCATGGGATGCCACCATGGAGGTGGCACGTCCAGTGGAGGAGCACAGAGGTGGCACCTCCATGGGAAGGGACAGAGGTGGGAGGTTGGTGACATGGGATGTCACCATGGAGGTGGCACGTCCAGTAAAGGAGGACAGAGGTGGCACCTCCAGGGGAAGGGACGAAGGTGGCGGGTTGGTGCCATGGGATGTCACCATGGAGGTGGCACGTCCAGTGGAGGAGCATGGAGGTGGCATGGGATGGAGGTGGCACGACCAGTGGAGGAGGAGGATGGAGGTGGCACCTCCAGGGGAAGGGATGGAGGTGGCGGGTTGGTGCCATGGGATGTCACCATGGAGGTGGCACATCCAATGGAGGAGGATGGAGGTGGCATGGGATGGAGGTGGCACGACCAGTGGAGGAGGATGGAGGTGGCACCTCCAGGGGAAGGGACGAAGGTGGCGGGTTGGTGACATGGGATGGAGGTGGCACCTCCAGGGGAAGGGATGGAGGTGGTGGGTTGGTGCCATGGGATGTCACCATGGAGGTGGCACATCCAATGGAGGAGGATGGAGGTGGCATGGGATGGAGGTGGCACGACCAGTGGAGGAGGATGGAGGTGGCACCTCCAGGGGAAGGGACGAAGGTGGCGGGTTGGTGACATGGGATGGAGGTGGCACATCCAGGGGAAGGGATGGAGGTGGCGGGTTGGTGCCATGGGATGTCACCATGGAGGTGGCACGTCCAGTGGAGGAGGATGGAGGTGGCACCTCCAGGGGAAGGGACAGAGGTGGGGGGTTGGTGTCATGGGATGTCACCATGGAGGTGGCACATCCAATGGAGGAGGATGGAGGTGGCATGGGATGGAGGTGGCACGTCCAGTGGAGGAGGATGGAGGTGGCACCTCCAGGGGAAGGGACGGAGGTGGCGGGTTGGTGGCATGGGATGGAGGTGGCATGTCCAGGGGAAGGGACAGAGGTGGCGGGTTGGTGGCATGGGATGTCACCATGGAGGTGGCACGTCCAGTAGAGGAGGACGGAGGCGGCACCTCCACAGGAAGGGATGGAGGTGGGAGGTTGGTGGCATGGGATGGAGGTGGCACCTCCAGGGGAAGGGACGGAGGTGGGGGGTTGGTGCCATGGGATGTCACCATGGAGGTGGCACATCCAATGGAGGAGGATGGAGGTGGCATGGGATGGAGGTGGCACGACCAGTGAAGGAGGATGGAGGTGGCACCTCCAGGGGAAGGGACGAAGGTGGCGGGTTGGTGACATGGGATGGAGGTGGCACCTCCAGGGGAAGGGATGGAGGTGGCGGGTTGGTGTCATGGGATGTCACCATGGAGGTGGCACATCCAATGGAGGAGGATGGAGGTGGCACCTCCAGGGGAAGGGATGGAGGTGGGAGGTTGGTGCCATGGGATGTCACCATGGAGGTGGCACGTCCAATGGAGGAGGATGGAGGTGGCATGGGATGGAGGTGGCACGTCCAGTGGAGGAGGATGGAGGTGGCACCTCCAGGGGAAGGGACGGAGGTGGTGGGTTGGTGGCATGGGATGGAGGTGGCACCTCCAGGGGAAGGGACGGAGGTGGGGGGTTGGTGACATGGGATGTCACCATGGAGGTGGCACATCCAATGGAGGAGGATGGAGATGGCAGCTCCAGGGGAAGGGATGGAGATGGGAGGTTGGTGCCATGGGATGTCACCATGGAGGTGGCACGTCCAGTGGAGGAGGATGGAGATGGCACCTCCAGGGGAAGGGATGGAGGTGGCGGGTTGGTGCCATGGGATGTCACCATGGAGGTGGCACAACCAATGGAGAAGGATGGAGGTGGCGCCTCCAGGGGAAGGGACGGAGGTGGGGGGTTGGTGGCCCGGGACGGAGGTGGCCGGTGGCCCGGTGCCCACCTGGTCTCCACGGTGAAGCGGTTGGCCTTGCCCACCAGGCCGCCCTCCAGGCCGGGCCCGTGCGCCCGCACGCGGGTGGGGTCACAGCCCTCCGCCACCCCCACGCGGAAGGGGCTCTTGGGGGACCGCCACGTCGTCGTAGGTCACCTCCACCCGGTGCACGCCTGGGGACACGGGGACACGCCGTCACCCCTCGCTCCCACCGGGGCTGGGGGCGGGGGGGGGCCCGGGGGGTCCCCGCTTGGGGGTTGAGGAGGTTCTCAAGGAGTTTGGGGGTCCCTTGGTGGGGTCTCACGGGGTTTGGGGGTCCCTGGTTGGGTTTTGGGGGGGTCTCATGGGGGTTGGAGGTCCCTTGGTGGGGTCTCAGGGGGTTTGGAGGTCCCTGGTTGGGGTTTGGGGGTCCTGGTTGGGGTTTTGGGGGGTCTCATGGGGTTGGAGGTCCCTTGGTGGGGTCTCAGGGGGTTTGGAGGTCCCTGGTTGGGGTTTGGGGGTCCCTGGTTGGGGCTTTGGGGGGTCTCATGGGGGTTGGAGGTCCCTTGGTGGGGTCTCAGGGGTTTGGAGGTCCCTGGTTGGGGTTTGGGGGTCCCTGGTTGGGGTTTTGGGGGTTCTCATGGGGGTTGGAGGTCCCTTGGTGGGGTCTCAGGGGGTTTGGAGGTCCCTGGTTAGGGTTTGGGGGTCCTGGTTGGGTTTTGGGGGGTCTCAGGGGGGGTTGGAGGTTCCTTGGTGGGGTCTCAGGGGGTTTGGAGGTCCCTGGTTGGGGTTTGGGGGCAGGTTGGGGGTCCCTGGTTGGGGTTTTGGGGGTCTCAGGGGTTTAGAGGTCCCTGGTTGGGCTTTGAGAAGGTTCTCAAGGAATTTGGGGGTCCCTTGGTGGGGTCTCAGGGGGTTTGGAGGTCCCTGGTTGGGGTTTGGGGGCAGGTTGGGGTCCCTGGTTGGGGTTTTGGGGGGGTCTCAAGGGATTTGGGGGTCCCTTGGTGGGATTTTGGGGGGTCTTCAGGGGCTTTGGGGGTCCCTGGTTGGGGTTTTGGGGGTCTCAGGGGTTACGGGTCCTTGGTTGGGCTGCGAGAAGGTTCTCAAGGAATTTGGGGGTCCCTTGTGGGGTCTCAGGGGGTTTGGGGGTCCCCGGTTGGGGGTTGAGGAGGTTCTCAAGGAGTTTGGGGGTCCCTTGGTGGGGTCTCAGAGGGTTTGGAGGTCCTGGTTGGGGTTGGGGGGCAGGTTGGGGTCCCTGGTTGGGTTTTGGGGGGTCTTGGGGGTTTGAGGGTCCTCGGGGGGCGTTCTGGAGGTCCCTGGGGGGGTCAGGGTCCCTGGGGGTGGGTTTTGGGGTCCCAGGGGGTGGGGGTGGGGGTCCCAGGAGGGGGTTGGGGGTCCGGGGTGGGGTTTGGGGTCCCAGGGGGGGAATTTGGGGTCCCGGGGAGGGGGTTTGGGGGGCCCGGGGTGGGTTTTGGGGGTCCCAGGGGGGCTTTGGGGATCCGGGGGGGAATTGGGGCCCTGGGGGGGGTTTGGGGTCCTGGGGTGGGGTTTGGGGTCCCGGGGGGTTTTTGGGGGTCCCGGGGGGGGTTTTGGGGGTCCCAGAGGGGTTTTTAGGCTCCCGGGGGGGTTTTGGGGGTGCCGGGAGTGGGTTTTGGGGGTCCCGGGGGGGGGTTTTAGGCTCTCGGGGGGTTTTTGGGGTCCCGGGGGTTTTTGGCTCCCGGGGGGGGGGTTGGGCTCCCGGGATTTTTTTGGGGGTCCCGCAGTGGGTTTTGGGGGTCCCGGGGGGGGGTTTTGGGCTCCCGGGGGGGGGTTTGGGCTCCCGGGGGTTTTTGGGGGTCCCGGGGGTTTTTGGGCTCCCGGGGGGGGGGTTTGGGCTCCCAGGGGGTTTTTGGGGGTCCTGGGGTGGGTTTTGGGGCTCCCGGGGGGGGTTTTGGGCTCACGGGGGGGTTTTGGGGGTCCCGGGGGTTTTTGGGGCTCCTGGGGGTGGGTTTTGGGGGTCCCGGGGGGGAATTGGGGTCCCAGGGGGGGGGTTGGGGCGCCCGGGGGGGGGGTTTTTGGGCTCCCGGGGGGGGGTTGGGGTCCCAGGGGGTTTTGGGGGCTCCCGGGGGGTTTTTTGGGGCTCCCGGGTGGGTTTTGGGGGTCCCAGGGGGGAATTAGGTCCCAGGGGGGGTTTTGGGTGCCGGGGGGGGGTTGGGGCTCCCGGGGGGAGTTTTGGGGTCCCAGGGGGTTTTTAGGCTCTCGGGGGGTTTTGGGGGGTCCTGGGGTGGGTTTTGGGGCTCCTGGGGGGTTTTTGGGGTCCCGGGGGTGGGTTTTGGGGGTCCCGGGGGGTTTTTAGGCTCCCGGGAGATTTTTGGGGGTGCCGGGGGGGGTTTTGGGCTCCCGGGGGGGGGGGTTGGGCTCCCGGGGGTTTTTGGGGGTCCTGAGGGTGGGTTTTTGGGGCTCCCGGGGGTTTTTTGGGGGTCCCAGGGGGGTTTTTGGGCTCCCGGGGGGGGGGGGGGTTGGGCTCCCGGGGGTTTTTGGGGGTCCTGGGGTGGGTTTTTGGGCTCCCGGGGGGGGTTTGGGCTCCCGGGGTTTTTTGGGGGTCCGGGGTGGGTTTTGGGGGTCCCGGGGGGGGTTTAGGCTCCCGGGGGGGTTTTGGGGTGCCTGTGAGGGTTTGGGGCTCCGGGGGGGGGTTTTGGGCTCCCGGGGTGGGTTTTGGGGCTCCCGGGTGGGGTTTTGGGGCTCCCAGGGGGGGGGTTTAGGCTCCCGGGGGGGTTTTGGGCTCCCGGGGTGGGTTTTTGGGCTCCCGGGGGGGTTTGGGGGTCCCAGGGTTTTTTTTTGGGGTGCCGGGGGGAGTTTTGGGGGTCCTGGGGGTGGGTTTTTGGGCTCCCGGGGGGGGGGGGGTGGGCTCCCGGGGGTTTTTTGGGGTGCTGTGAGGGTTTTGGGGCTCCCGGGGGGGGGGGGGTTTGGGCTCCCGAGGGTGTGTTTTGGGGGTCCCAGGGGGGTTTTTGGGGGTGCCAGGGGGGGTTTTTAGGGCTCCCGGGGGGGGTTAAGGCTCCCGGGGTTTTTTTGGGGGTCCGGGGGGTTTTGGGGGCTCCCGGGGGGGTTTTTGGGGGCCCCGGGGTGGGTTTTGGGCTCCCGGGGGGGGGTTTAGGCTCGCGGGGGTTTTTTGGGGGTGCCGGGGGGGGTTCGGGGTGTCGGGGGGGGCGCGGGGGGGGTCGCTCACCGTCCTCGTAGGGGGTGTAGTCCACGCGGTAGGTGCCGTCGCCGTGGTCGGTGACGTAGGTGTCGGTGGTGGCCCCCGAGGGATTGACCACCCGGGCCTTGACGTGGGGCCCCCCCGTCTTGGTGAGGCTCCGGGCGTCCACCGTGAAGTCGGTGCCCACCTCCCGCAGCACCCCTGGGGGGGGGGGGGACACACAAGGGTGAGGGGGGGGCTCCTGCCCGCTGACACCCCACCCCCTCGGGGGGCTCCACACCTTCTCCAGGAGGGCAGCCCCCGGGGAGACCCCCCCCATGGGGAGGAGGTGGCCATGGGAGATGGTGGCCGTGGGGAGATGTTGGTGCCCATGGGGCTGCCCATCCAAGAGGAAGGTGGCCATGGGGAGGAGGTGGCCATGGGGAGACGTTGGTGCCATGGAGATGCCCATCCAAGAAGAAGGTGGTTGCAGGGAACAGGTGGCCATGGGGGTAGCCATGGGGAGGTGATGGCCATGGGGGTGGCCATGGGGAGGAGATGGCCACGGGGTGGCCATGGGGAGAAGGTGGCCATGGGGAGATGTTGGTGCCCATGGGGCTTCCCATCCAAGAGGAAGGTGTCCATGGGGAAGAGGTGACCATGGGGAGATGTCCATAAGGGTGGCCATGGGGAGGAGGTGGCCATGGGGAGATGTTGGTGCCCATGGGGCTGCCCATCCAAGAGGAAGGTGGCCATGGGGAGGAGGTGGCCATGGGAGATGTCCATAGGGGTGGCCATGGGGAGGTGATGGCCATGGGGTGGCCGTGGGGAGATGTTGGTGCCCATGGGGCTGCCCATCCAAGAGGAAGGTGGCCATGGGGAGGAGGTGGCCATGGGGAGATGTCCATAGGGGTGGCCATGGGGAGGTGATGGCCATGGGGTGGCCGTGGGGAGATGTTGGTGCCCATGGGCTGCCCATCCAAGAGGAAGGTGGCCATGGGGAGGAGGTGGCCATGGGGAGATGGCCATGGGGGTGGCCATGGGGAGGTGATGGCCATGGGGTGGCCGTGGGGAGATGTTGGTGCCCATGGGGCTGCCCATCCAAGAGGAAGGTGACCGTGGGGAGGAGGTGGCCATGGGGAGATGGCATGGGGGTGACCATGGGGAGGAGATGGCCATGGGTAGCCATGGGGAGGAGGTGGCCATGGGGAGATGTTGGTGCCCATGGGGCTGCCCATCCAAGAGGAAGGTGGCCATGGGGAGAACGTGGCCATGGGGAGATGGCCATAGGGGTGGCCATGGGGAGGTGATGGCCATAAGGTGGCCATGGGGAGGAGATGTTGGTGCCCATGGGGCTGCCCATCCAAGAGGAAGGTTGGCCATGGGGAGAAGATGGCCATGGGCACATATCCATGGGGGTGACCATGGGGAGGAGATGGCCATGGGGTGGCCATGGGGAGGAGGTGGCCATGGGTGATGTTGGTGGTCATGGGGAGATGTTGGTGCCCATGGGGCTGCCCATCCAAGAGGAAGGTGGCCATGGGGAGAAGATGGCCATGGGCACATATCCATGGGGGTGTCCATGGGGAGGAGGTGACCATGGGGAGAAGATGTTGGTGCCCATGGGATGCCCATCAAGAAGAAGATGGCTGTGGGGAGGAGGTGGCCATTGGGGTAGCCATGGGGAGGTGATGGCCATGGGGGTGGCCATGGGGAGGAGGTGGCCATGGGGTGGCCGTGGGAGATGTTGGTGCCCATGGGGCTGCCCATCCAGAGGAAGGTGGCCATGGGGAGGAGATGGCCATGGGCACATATCCATGGGGGTGACCATGGGAGGAGATGGCCATGGGGTGGCCATGGGAGGAGGTGGCCATGGGGTGATGTTGGTGGTCATGGGGAGATGTTGGTGCCCATGGGGCTGCCCATCCAAGAGGAAGGTGGCCATGGGAGAAGATGGCCATGGGCACATATCCATGGGGGTGTCCATGGGGAGGAGGTGACCATGGGAGAAGATGTTGGTGCCCATGGGGATGCCCATCCAAGAAGAAGATGGCTGTGGGGAGGAGGTGGCCATTGGGGTAGCCATGGGGAGGTGATGGCCATGGGGTGGCCATGGGGAGGAGGTGGCCATGGGGTGGCCGTGGGGAGATGTTGGTGCCCATGGGCTGCCCATCCAAGAGGAAGGTGGCCATGGGGAGCAGATGGCCATGGGCACATATCCATGGCGGTGGCCATGGGTGGCCATGGGGAGGAGGTGGCCATGGGGAGATGTTGGTGCCCATGGGCTGCCCATCCAAGAGGAAGGTGGCTGTGGGGAGGAGGTGGCCATGGGGTGGCCATGGGGAGGAGATGTTGGTGCCCATGGGGCTGCCCATCCAAGAGGAAGGTGCCCATGGGGAAGAGGTGACCATGGGGAGATGTCCATAGGGGTGGCCATGGGGAGAAGATGCCCCTGGTGGTGCCCATGGGAGGAGATGCCCACAGGGATTGGATGTCCATGGGGCGAAGATGCCCATGGCGGTGCCCATGAGGAGATGCCCACAGGGATGGGATGGCCAAGGGGATGCCCATGGGGAGAAGATGCCCATGTGGTGTCCATGGCAAGAAGATGCCCACAGGGATGGGATGGCCATGGGTGGAGATGCCCACAGTGAGAAGATGCCCCTGGTGGTGCCCACGGGTGGAGATACCCCCGGTGGTGCCCATGGGGAGCAGATGCCCACAGGGATGGGATGCCCATGAGGAGGAGATGCCCCTGGTGGTGCCCATGGGGACGAGATGCCATGGTGGTGTCCATGGCAAGGAGATGCCCACAGGGATGGGATGCCCATGGCTGGAGACGCCCATGGTGGTGCCCATGGTTGGAGACGCCCCCGGTGGTGCCCATGGGGAGGAGATACCCCTGGTGATGCCCATGGTGATGCCCATGGGGAGAAGATGCCCCTGGTGGTGCCCATGGGGAGGAGATGCCCTGGTGATGCCCATGGTCGTGCCCATGGGTGGAGATGCCCCTGGTGATGCCCATGGGGAGAAGATGCCCCTGGTGGTGCCCATGGGGAGGAGATACCCCTGGTGATGCCCATGGGGAGGAGATGCCCTGGTGATGCCCATGGTGGTGCCCATGGGTGGAGATGCCCCTGGTGGTGCCCATGGGGAGGAGATACCCTGGTGATGCCCATGGGAGGAGATGCCCATGGTGGTGCCCCTGGTGATGCCCATGGGGAGAAGATGCCCCTGGTGGTGCCCATGGGGAGGAGATGCCCCGGTGATGCCCATGGTGATGCCCATGGTGGTGCCCATGGGTGGAGATGCCCCCGGTGGTGCCCATGGGGAGAAGATGCCCCTGGGAGTGCCCACTGGGAGCAGATGCCCATGGTGTTGCCCATGGCAAGGAGATGCCCACAGGGATGGGATGCCCATGGGTGGAGATGCCCATGGTGGTGCCCATGGGGAAGAGATGCCCCGGTGATGCCCCTGGTGGTGCCCATGGTGGTGCCCATGGATGGAGATGCCCCCAGTGATGCCCCTGGTGATGCCCATGGTGGTGCCCATGGGGAGGAGATACCCCCGGTGATGCCCATGGTGATGCCCCTGGTGATGCCCATGGTGGTGCCCATGGGGAGGAGATACCCCCGGTGATGCCCATGGTGATGCCCCTGGTGGTGCCCATGGTGGTGCCCATGGGGAGGAGATACCCCTGGTGATGCCCATGGTGATGCCCATGGTGGTGCCCACGGTGGTACCCATGGGGAGGAGATACCCCCGGTGATGCCCATGGTGATGCCCCTGGTGGTGCCCATGGTGGTGCCCATGGGAGGAGGATACCCCTGGTGATGCCCATGGTGATGCCCATGGTGGTGCCCATGGTGGTGCCCATGGGGAGGAGATACCCCTGGTGATGCCCCTGGTGATGCCCCTGGTGATGCCCATGGTGGTGCCATGGGGAGGAGATGCCCCTGGTGATGCCCCTGGTGATGCCCATGGTGATGCCCACGGTGGTGCCCATGGGGAGCAGATACCCCCGGTGATGCCCCTGGTGATGCCCCTGGTGGTGCCCACGGTGGTGCCCGTGGGTGGAGACGCCCCGGGGGGGGGTTGGGGGGCAGCCGCCCCTTTGCCCTCACCTCTGGGCTCCACTCCCTTCCCGTAGACCTTGACGGCGCCGGTGTCCACGGCCGGGTCGACGGTGACGCGGACGGGGAACTTGGGGACGGGGTGGCCGCCGTACTTGACGGTGATGGTGTAGGAGCCGGGGCGGGCCGGGGTGTAGGTGATGGCGTAGGTGCCGTCCCGGTTGTTGCGGATGAGCACCTCCGCTTTGCCCCCGTCGCCGCCCTCGCCCGCCCCGATCTCGATGGTCAGCTCGGCCTCGCCCGCTTGGCTACAGTCCACCGTGAAGGCGGCCGTTTCGCCGGCCCGGGCTCCTTCCAAGCCGGGCCGCTGGCCGTCACCTTGTGGCGTCGAAGACGGGGAGGACGACGGCCTTGAAGGGGGAGCCGGGATGTGGGCGCCGGCGAAGAGGATGTTGATGGCGTAGTCGCCCGGCTGGGCCGGCAGGTAGGAGACGGAGCAGGAGCCGTCGCCGTTGTCCTGACACTCCATCTTGGCCTCGCAGGGACCCTCCACCGTCAGCCCCAGCCCCCCCGTGCCCGCCCCCCTTGGTGTCGATGGTGAAGGGGGCCGGCACCCCACGCGACCCCCCTGCAGGCCCGGCCCGTAGGCACACACCTAAAGGGGGGGAGAGAGGAGATGGGGGTCAGGATGTGGGGGGAGATATGGGGGTCAGGATGTGGGGGGGTCAGGATGGGGGGGGGGAGATATGGGGGTCAGGATGTGGGGGGAGATGGGGATCAGGGTGCAGGGGTCAGGATGGGGGGGGGGAGATATGGGGGTCAGGATGGGGGGGGTCAGGATGTGGGGGAGATATGGGGGTCAGGGCAGGGGGGGAGATGGGGGTCAGGATGGGGGGGGAGATATGGGGGTCAGGATGTGGGGGGGGAAGATATGGGGGTCAGGATGTGGGGGGGAAGATATGGGGGTCAGGATGTGGGGGGTCAGGATGTGGGGGGGAAGATATGGGGGTCAGGATGGGGGGCGTCAGGGTTGGAGGCAGGAAGATATGGGGGTCAGGGTTGGGGGGGGAGACATGGGGGTCAGGATAGGGGGGGGAGATGGGGGTCAGGATGTGGGGGGTCAGGATGTGGGGGGGAAGATATGGGGGTCAGGATGGGGGGTCAGGATGTGGGGGGTCAGGATGTGGGGGGGGAGATATGGGGGTCAGGGTGGGGTGGGGAGATGGGGGTCAGGATGTGGGGGGGAGATATGGGGGTCAGGGCGGGGGGGGGAGATGGGGGTCAGGATGTGGGGGGTCAGGATGTGGCGGGGGAGATATGGGGGTCAGGGTGGGGGGGGTCAGGATGTGGGGAGGAGATATGGGGGTCAGGGTTGGGGGGGGAGATGGGGGTCAGGATGTGGGGGGTCAGGATGTGGGGGGGGAAGATATGGGGGTCAGGATGTGGGGGGGGAGATATGGGGGTCGGGATGTGGGGGGTCAGTATGTGGGGGGGAAGATATGGGGGTCAGGATGGGGGGGTCAGGATGGGGGGGGGGAGATATGGGGGTCAGGGTTGGGGGGGAGATGGGGGTCAGGATGGGGGGGTCAGGATGTGGGGGGAGATATGGGGGTCAGGATGTGGGGGGTCAGGATGTGGGGGGGAGATATGGGGGTCAGGATGTGGGGAGGGAGATATGGGGGTCAGGCGGGGGGGAGATGGGGTCAGGGCAGGGGGGGGAGATGGGGGTCAGGATGTGGGGGGGGGAGATATGGGGGTCAGGGTTGGAGGCGGGGAGATGGGGGTCAGGGTTGGAGGCGGGGAGATGGGGGTCAGGATGTGGGGGAGATGGGGGTCAGGATGTGGGGGAGATACGGGGGTCAGGATGGGGGGGTCAGGATGTGGGGGGGGAGATATGGGGGTCAGGGGGTCAGGGCAGGGGGGGGGAGATGGGGTCAGGGGGGACACCTCCCCCCTCCCCTTACACCCTTGCCCCACCCCCACTCCCGCCCCCCCCGATTATTCCCCCCCACACACTCCCGCCCCCCCCAATTATTCCCCCCCCCCACCCCCGCCCCCCCTTCCCCCCCCGTTCCGCTCCCCCCAACTATTCCCCCCCTCCCCTCACACTATCACCCCCCCACTATTCCCCCCCTCACTATTTCCCCCCCCACTCTCGCCCCCCCCCCAATTATCCCCCCCCCCGTCCCGCCCCCCCAACTATTCCCCCCTCAATTATTCCCCCCCACTATTGCCCCCCCAACCCTCCCCCCCACTATTGCCTCCCCCCCCTTCCACCCCCCCCAATTATCCCCCCCCCCCCCCGCCCCCCCCGCGGCGCCCCCCCTCGCCTTGCTGGGGTCGGGGGGCAGCGTGGCCTCCAGGCAGAAGGGCCCCCCCGGCAGCGGGTGCCCGTCGTAGGTGACCTCCAGGCGGTAGGGCCCCTCCTCGGGGGGGGTGAAGGCGGCGCGGTGGGGGCCGCCGGGGGGGCCGGGCCGCAGGGCGCAGGGCAGGGCCCGGCCCGAGGGGCCCGTCAGCGACACCCCCACGCGGCCCTGCCCCCCCGCGCCCTCCGCCTCCACCCGGAACTCCTGCGGGCGGCCCACCGCCAGCTCTGCGGGCACGGCGTCAGGGGCGGGGGCACGGGGGGCATGGGGGGCGGGGGGGGCGGGGGGGGGCACGGGGGGGGGGACACACACACCTCGGGGGGGGTATGGGGGGCGGGGGGGGCACACACGCCTCTGGGGGGGACATGGGGGGCTCATACACACCTCGGGGGGGTATGGGGGCGGGGGGGCACGGGGGGGGACATGGGGGGCTCACACGCTCCTCTGGGGGGGGACATGGGGGGCGGGGGGGCACGGGGGGGACACACACACCTCGGGGGGGGGACATGGGGGCTCATACACACCTCTGGGGGGGGATATGGGGGGCGGGGGGGCACGGGGGGGGGACATGGGGGCTCACACACACCTCTGGGGGGGGGATATGGGGGCGGGGGGGGCACGGGGGGGGGACATGGGGGGCTCATACACACCTCGGGGGGTATGGGGGGCGGGGGGGGCACGGGGGGACACACGCTCCTCTGGGGGTGGAATATGGGGGGGCGGGGGGGGCACGGGGGGGGACACGCACCTCTGGGGGGGGGTATGGGGGGCGGGGGGGGTCACACACACCTCGGGGGGGGACATGGGGGGCGGGGGGGCACGGGGGGACACACACACCTCGGGGGGGGGACATGGGGGGCTCATACACACCTCTGGGGGGGGGATATGGGGGGCGGGGGGGGCACAGGGGGGACACACGCACCTCGGGGGGGGGACATGGGGGCTCACACGCACCTCTGGGGGGGGGATATGGGGGTCGGGGGGGCACGGGGGGGGGAGATGGGGGGCTCACACACACCGCGGGGGGGGTACGGGGGGCGGGGGGGGCGGGGGGGGGCATGGGGGGCTCATACACACCTCTGGGGGGGGGGATATGGG